>NC_086444.1:869380977-869550977 GCF_028390025.1 Pseudophryne corroboree | reverse complement strand
TCGTCGTTCCGGGTGAAGACAACGGAGAAATAGACTTCCTCTGCAGACACGATCTCCTTCCAGGAGAGTAGGATCTTCATCAAGATGTTTTCACAGAAGTGACAAGTCTTTGGGGAATTCCTCGATTATACATGATCGAGTGTCGCCTCAACATGAAACTTCAGGGATATTGTTCCAGGTCAAGGGACACTCAATCTATAGCGGTGGATGCTCACGTGACACCTTGGGTGTTTCAGTCGGTCTAAGTGTTCCCTCCAATTTCACTCTTTCTGAAGGTGATAAACATAAGAAAAACAGAGGTTCAGATGATCCTCATTGTTCCGGTCTAGCCAAGGAGGGCTTGGTATCCAGATCTTCACGACTTACTCATAGAAGATCTATGGCCTCTTCCTTTGCAAGAGGACCTGTTACAGCAAGGACCGGGCGTCTATCACGAGTTACCGGGGCTGCGTTTGACAGCTTGGTTGAACGCCATATCCTAGCCCGAAAGGATATTCCCGGTGAAGTCATTCCCACATTGCTTCAGGCTAGGACCGAAGTAACGGCGAAGCTTTACCACCGTATTTGGAGGAAGTATGTGTCTTGGTGTGAATCCAAGAAGGCTCCTTCAGCTGGGTCGTTTTCTCCAATTTTTGCAAGCAGGTGTGGATGCAGGCCTATAGTTAGGCTCCATTACAGTGCAGATTTCGGCCTTTTCAATTTTCTTTAAATAAGAATCGGTCACCTTTCCAGAAGTTCAGACTTTCGTGAGAGGGGTGCTGCACATCCAGCCTCCATTTGTGCCCCAGTGGCACCAGGGGACCTTAACGTGGTGTTGCAGTTTCTTATGTCACACTGGTTGGAACCTTTACGAAAGGTTGGGTAAAAAATGTATCACTTGGTAAGTGGCCACGCTATTGGTCTTGACGTCCGCATGGCGGGTGTCGAAATTGGCGGCTTTGTCTCACAAGAGCCCTATTTGATCTTCCATGTGGATAGAGCAGATTTGAGTACTCGGCAACAACAATTCTGCCAAAATTGGTTTCTGCATTTCGCAGGAACCAGCCTATTGTGGTGCCTGGGGCTATTTAAGCCTTGGCTGATTTGAAGTCTCTCGATGTAGTCAGAGCTTTGAATATTTATGTCGCCAGAACGGCTCAGATTGGGGAAACAGTCGCTCTGTTTATCCTGTATGCTCCCAACAATACTGGGGCCCATGCTTCTAAGCAGTCTGTTACACGCTGGATCTGTGATACGATTCGGCATGCTCATTCTACGGCTTGATTGCCAGTACCGAAGTCGATGAAGGCCCATTCTAACAGGTCGGTGCGCTATTCTTGGGGCAGATGCCCGAGGAGTCTCGGCGGTTCAACTTTGCCGAGTGTCTACTTCGTCTGGTTCAAACACTTTTGATCAGTTCTACAAGTTTGATACCCTGGCTGATGAGGACCTCATGTTTGCTCAATCGGTGCTTCAGAGTCGTCCGCACTCTCCCGCCCGGTCTGGAGCTTTGGAACAGACCCCATGGTCCTTTTGGAGTCCCCAGCATCCTCTAGGACGTATGAGAAAATAGGATTTTAATACCTACCGGTAAATCCTTTTCTCTTAGTCCATAGAGGATGCTGGGCGCCCGTCCCAGTGCGTACTATGGTGGTCATTCCGAGTTGTTCGCTCTGTAAATTTTTTCGCATCGCAGCGATTTGCCGCTTAGTGCGCATGCGCAATGTCCGCAGTGCGACTGCGCCAAGTAAATTTGCTATGCAGTTAGGAATTTTACTCACGGTTTTTTCTTCGTTCCGGTGATCGTAATGTGATTGACAGGAAGTGGGTGTTTCTGGGCGGAAACAGGCCGTTTTATGGGTGTGTGTGAAAAAACGCTACCGTTTCTGGGAAAAACGCGGGAGTGGCTGGAGAAACGGAGGAGTGTCTGGGCGAACGCTGGGTGTGTTTGTGACGTCAAACCAGGAACGACAAGCACTGAACTGATCGCAGATGCCGAGTAAGTCTCGAGCTACTCAGAAACTGCACAGAGATGTCTTTTCGCAATATTGCGAATCTTTCGTTCGCAATTTTAAGAAGCTAAGATTCACTCCCAGTAGGCGGCGGCTTAGCGTGTGTAAAGCTGCTAAAAGCAGCTTGCGAGCGAACAACTCGGAATGAGGGCCTATATCTGCAGCTATTGGTTGTCGTTACACTCAAATGGTGTTTCTTTTCAGTCAAGTCTGTTGCTGCTGTTATTCATGCCATGGCATGTGGTATGTGATTATTGGTCGTGTTTACACACAGGTTGTTACATTTGGGGCAGCATATTGCTGTATGTTTTTTCCATGCCGTCAGCTGGTGTTCTATTGAATGCCACGTTCTGTGGCATGTTCGAGGTGTGAGCTGGTATGGCACTCACCGTGTTTAAACAATAAATTCTTTCCTCGAAATGTCCGTCTCCCTGGGCACAGTTTTCTAACTGAGGTCTGGAGGAGGGGCATAGAGGGAGGAGCCAGTTCACACCCATTCAAAGTCTTATAGTGTCCATGTCTCCTGCGGATCCCGTCTATACCCCATGGTCCTTTTGGAGTCCGCAGCATCCTCTACGGACTAAGAGAAAAGGATTTACCGGTAGGTATTAAAATCCTATATTTCTTACGGTGTAGGGGTTATTACTATTTTACAAATACACATATACTAATCCATGTAATTAATAACTTTTGACTTCTTACCTAGTATAGCAGGAAGCAATACTGCAGATTATCATATTCTGAAAAGCTTCATAATGGCGTGTTTGTTCTCTCATTTCCTGTACCTGTGTTATACTTACAATAGCTGTCCTATCTCAATTGCAGATGAATTTAAAGGGCATTCCTTACTGCAAGCTGCCAGAGAGGCAGACCTGGCGAAAGTGAAGAAGACACTTGCTCTGGAGATCATCAATTTCAAGCAGCCGCAGTCACATGAGACCGCATTGGTGAGAACAGATGCTTGGGTCCTCTTGCTGCTGTCTGAAAATGTTTCATCTGAAACCTGTGTAATGCCAATACACACGCAGTTGTGAAAACCAGCTTTCTATGTTGTAAATGTAAAATCAAATGATGCTAGCACTTTATTTTATATGTTTTATAACGAATATAATGTTACAATATAGTGGGAGAGGGAAAAGATTCTACATCTGTAAGGACACCACTTGCGCAGGACAGAAGGTTACGTCTCATGAATTTCTTATCCTTTGGGTAACGCATGAATAGTGTGGGAAGTTGTTGATGTTCATTAGCCCGCTTATGTAATGTTGAGAAAACACTAAAAGCGTTATCCTATTAGATGCGGTGATTTACTGCATGGTAGTAACAGGCTTTTTAGCCCAATAATGCTATCTGGCTATCCAATTACAGCCCGCTTTTAACGTGCAGTAAATCACCCGTTATCGTCCAATAACACATGGGATCCGTGATAAGATCACAGACCCATGTGTTACCTTCCAATAACAGGTCTCCTGAGCCAGGTTATCAGGGATTCTGCAGCATAAACCCGATAAGTGCCGGCTTACGGGGCTAATTGGATAGCCCTGGGGGAATTCTTTAGCTGCGGTAACTCACCGCAGCTAATAGGATACTGCTCTAAAGGACCATCTAATCCTACCTTCTATAATCCAGAGCTGCAAATCCCCTAGAGTAATGTTAGCGATATAGCCATCAGGTGGTCAAAAAATTCCTTCCAGACCACAGGAAAGGTAATTTGATACTTTTCCTGGATTAGTTACCCCTGCTGTGTCCATTATACATTGTAGCTGCAGATATTATTTAATTTTACTGAATTTGCGTTAATTACTTCATGTGGTAATTGGTTGAGCATTATTGCCACTGTTATGGTAAAGAACCTCCTCTTATGCTCATAGAGTAGTGACACTTTTTTCTCCAATTGACCAGTTGTCCTTTGTGTGTTGGCCAAATCTCTTTATTAACCTTAAATGAATGTACAAATATGTATACATTGTGTAGGATACCGAGAACATGTTTTGTGGCATTTATTTCTTCTCTGCGAATACAGGGGGTAATTCAGAGTTTATCGTAGATGTGCTAAATTTAGCACATCTACGATCATTTACTCTGACATGCTGGGGAACACCCGGCACAGGGCAAGTCCGCCCCGCATATCGAGCCCTGCCCCCCCCCCCGCACAGGTACAAAAGCATTGCACGGCGGTGATGCTTTTGTACCTGACAAGTAGCTCCTTACCGGCGCAGCTCCCACGCGCTGGCAGGGGGCTAACTGGCGCGTCCCGGGTCGCAGTGGCTGCGTGTGACGTCACGCAGCTGCCGCGGCCTGCCGACCCAATGGACCGGACACGCCTCCGTTGTCCGGACCGCACCCCGCTGTCGATCAGGCAGAGGCGATCGCACCAATGAGATGCTTTCGCATCTCACTGGCTGCACATGCGCAATGCGCCCTGCGCATAGTAATTCAGGCTGGGATGCAGTCTGAATTATCCCGATAGTCCTAAAATAGATACATGATTTTCTTTACTAGTTCATCTTTTATTTAAGAAGAATATTTCTGGGCAGCTAATAAATCCTCAGTGGACACTGGCAAAAGAGGGACATTAGTGCCGAGGCACTGTCCAAAACTCCCACCAGTATAATCATAGAAGAAGCGGGACGGAAGCGCGCCATTAAGGGGGCGGAGCTTCATCCTCACAGCTCACTCGGCGCCATTTTCTCTCCATCAGGCTGTAGAGACGCTGGTCCTTCCTTCACACTGACAAATATCATGGTGCAAAATGGGGGGGACACTGGCTAATTTGGTGCAATATACCTTATATTAAAAGCGCTACCGGTCCGAGGCATTTATTGGGCGCTTCAGAACCGCTGATTGGGCGCTGAGGTGTGAGCTGGCAAATCTCCTCTGTGTCTCTCTAACAGGCTTTACTGTGGGTCTGTTCCCTATAGGCCCGGTGTGTCTGTGGGTGTTTAGTGCACGTGTGTCGACCTGTCTGAGGCTGAAGGCTCTTCCCAGGGGGAGGCTGTATTAGGGACACAAACGGCTGCGGGGGTGACCCTGTCGGCACCGCCGACGCAGGATTGGATAAATGTGCTGAACGCCTTGAATGCTAATGTGGCTCCTATTAGTAAGAGGCTAGATAAGTCTGAGTCTCAGACACAGGCATGGAAGAAATCTGTAGAATATATTATTGCAAAGTCAGGTCCCCTGAGGGTCACAGAAACGTACGCTGGCCCAGTTAGCAGACACTGATACCGACACGAACTCTGATTCCAGTGTCGACTATAGTGATTCCAGATTAGATCCAAAATTGGCAAAAAGCATTCAGTACATGATTGTGGTGGTTAAAGAGGTACTACATATCACTGAGGACCCGGCTGTCCCTGATAAAAAGGTCTGTATGTATAAGGAAAAGAAACCTTAGGTAACGTTTCCCCCCTCTTATGAGCTGAACACGCTATTTGATTCCCAAAAGAATTAAGGTAGCTTATCCATTTCCCTCGGCGGATAGGGAAAAGTGGGAGTCACCCCCCACCGTGGACAAGGCCCTCTCACGTTTGTCTAAAAAGGTGGCTCTCCCGCCACCTGACACGGCGGCCCTTAAGGATCCTGCGGATCGTAAACAAGAAACTACATTAAAGTCCATTTATGCGACCACAGGTACGTTACTCAGACCTGTCATTGCGTCTGCGTGGGTAAGTAGTGCTATCGAAAAGTGGGCAGACAACTTGTCTTCTGAAATAGATACCCTAGATAGGGCTAGCGTCCTCTTGACGCTGGGTTATATCAAGGACGCTGCAGCATACCTTAAGGAAGCTGCGAGAGATATTGGTCTCTTGGGATCAAAGGCCAATGCCATGGCAGTCTCAGCTAGACGAGCGTTGTGGATTCACCAATGGAATGCTGATTCCAAGAAAAGTATGGAATCTCTACCATATAAAGGTAAGGCTTTATTTGGTGATGGCCTTGATGACTTGGTATCTACAGCTACCGCGGGTAAGTCTTCTTTTTTGCATTATGTTCCCCGCAACAAAAGAAAACGCTTCACTATCAGATGCAGTCCTTTCTGCCCAATAAATACAGAAAGGGCCGAGGTTCTTCCTTGCTACTAGAGGTAGGGGAAGAGGTAAACGATCACTAGCCTTGTCAGGCTCCCAGGAGCAGAAGTCCTACCAGGATTCTGCCACTTCCACCGCATGACGTTGGGGCTCCTATGCGGGAGTCCGCATCGGTGGGGGCACGTCTCAAACTCTTCAGTCAGTTTTGGTTTCGTTCGGACCTAGACCCATGGGTTTTACAAATAGTATCTCAAGGGTACAAGCTGGAGTTTCAAGACGTTCCCCCTCGCCGTTTTTTCAAATCGGCCTTACCAGCTTCTCTTCCGGACAGGGAGGTAGTTTGACGCAATACAAAAGTTGTGTCAAAATCAAGTTATCATCAGGGTTCCCCAGTCACAACAAGGGAGAAGGCTTTTATTCGAGCCTGTTTGTGGTCCCGAAGCCGGACGGCTCGGTCAGACCAATCCTAAACCTGAAATCCCTGAATTTCTACCAAAAGAAATTCAAATTCAAGATGGAGTCTCTCCACGCAGTGGTCTCCAGTCTGGAGAAAGGGGACTTTATGGTGTCGGTGGACATAAAGGATGCCTACTTACATGTTCCCATTTATCCTCCGCATCAGGCTTACCTGAGATTTGCAATTCAGGATTGTCATTACCAATCTGTCCACGGCTCCGAGGATTTTCACCAAAGTGATGGCGGAGATGATGGTACTCCTTAGCAAGCAAGGAGTCATGATTACCCCATACTTGGACGATCTCCTGATCAAGGCGAGATCCAGGGACCAGTTGGTGGAAAAAGTTGCACTCTCCCTGACAGTTCTACAGCAACATGGGGGGTAATTCCAAGTTGATCGCAGCAGGAAAGTTTTTAGCAGTTGGGCAAAACCATGTGCACTGCAGGGGAGGCAGATATAACATGTGCAGAGAGAGTTAGATTTGGGTGGGGTGTGTTCAAACTGAAATCTAAATTGCAGTGTAAAAACAAGCAGCCAGTATTTACCCTGCACAGAAACAAAATAACCCACCCAAATCTAACTCTCTCTGCAAATGTTATTTCTCTGACGTCCTAGTGGATGCTGGGAACTCAGAAAGGACCATGGGGAATAGCGGCTCCGCAGGAGACTGGGCACAACTAAAGAAAGCTTTTAGGTCACCTGGTGTGCACTGGCTCCTCCCACTATGACCCTCCTCCAAGCCTCAGTTAGATTTTGTGCCCGGCCGAGGTTGGATGCACACTAGGGGCTCTCCTGAGCTTCTAAAAAGAAAGTATATAATTAGGTTTTTTATTTTACAGTGAGACCTGCTGGCAACAGGCTCACTGCAGCGAGGGACTAAGGGGAGAAGAAGCGAACCTACCTGCTTGCAGCTAGCTTGGTCTTCTTAGGCTACTGGACACCATTAGCTCCAGAGGGATCGACCGCATGGAACTGGCCTTGGTGTTCGGTCCCGGAGCCGCGCCGCCGTCCCCCTTACAGAGCCAGAAGCAAGAAGAGGTCCTGAAAATCGGCGGCAGAAGACATCAGTCTTCACCAAGGTAGCGCACAGCACTGCAGCTGTGAGCCATTGCTCCTCATACACACTTCAGCAATAAAAACACCTTGGCTGGCAAAAATACCACAATATATAGCCCCAGAGACTATATATGTGATAATTACCCCTGCCAGAATCCATAAAAAAGCGGGAGAATAGTCCGCGAAAAAGGGGCGGAGCTATCTCCTTCAGCACACTGGCGCCATTTCTCCCTCACAGCTCCGCTGGAAGGAAGCTCCCTGGCTCTCCCCTGCAGTCTACACTACAGAAAAGGGTAAAAAAGAGAGGGGGGGCACTAAATTTAGGCGCAGTATATATAACAGCAGCTATAGGGGACATAATTCAGTTAGTCCCTGCATTATATAGCGCTCTGGTGTGTGCTGGCATACTCTCACTCTGTCTCCCCAAAGGGCTTTTGTGGGTCCTGTCCTCTGTTAGAGCATTCCCTGTGTGTGTGCGGTGTGTCGGTACGGCTGTGTCGACATGTTTGATGAGGATAATGATGTGGAGGCGGAGAAGATGCCTATAGAAGGGATGTCACCCCCTGCGGGGCAGACACCTGAGTGGATGGACTTATGGAAGGAATTGCGTGCACGTGTCGACTCCTTACACAAAAAATTTGACGACATGCCAAATGCGGGACAGCCGGCTTCTCAGCTCGTGCCTGTCCAGGCGTCTCAAAGGCCATCGGGGGCTCTAAAACGCCCGCTACCTCAGATGGCAGACGCGGATGTCGACACCAGTGTCGACGACGATGAGTCTAGTCTAATGTCCACTAAGGCCATTCGTTGCATGATTGAAGCAATGAAAGAGGTGTTACAAATTTCTGATATAAACCCAGGTACCACTAAAAAGGGTATTATGTTTGGGGAGAAAAAACTACCCGTAGTTTCTCTGACGTCCTAGTGGATGCTGGGACTCCGTAAGGACCATGGGGAATAGCGGCTCCGCAGGAGACAGGGCACAAAATAAAAGCTTAAGGATCAGGTGGTGTGCACTGGCTCCTCCCCCTATGACCCTCCTCCAAGCCTCAGTTAGATTTTTGTGCCCGGCCGAGAAGGGTGCAATCTAGGTGGCTCTCCTGAGCTGCTTAGAATAAAAGTTTAGTTAGGTTTTTTTATTTTCAGTGAGTCCTGCTGGCAACAGGCTCACTGCATCGTGGGACTAAGGGGAGAAGAAACGGACTCACCTGAGTGCAGAGTGGATCGGGTTTCTTAGGCTACTGGACACTAGCTCCAGAGGGACGATCACAGGTTCAGCCTGGATGGGTCACCGGAGCCGCGCCGCCGTCCCCCTTACAGAGCCAGAAGAGACGAAGAGGTCCGGTGAAATCGGCGGCAGAAGACATCCTGTCTTCAGACTAAGGTAGCGCACAGCACCGCAGCTGTGCGCCATTGCTCTCAGCACACTTCACACTCCGGTCACTGAGGGTGCAGGGCGCTGGGGGGGGAGCGCCCTGAGACGCAATATAACAGAATACCTTAGGTGGCAAAACAGAATACATTACATATAGCTCCTGGGCTATATGGATGTATTTTAATCCCCTGCCATTTTACAAAAAAAAGCGGGAGATAAGGACGTCGTGAAGGGGCGGAGCCTATCTCCTCAGCACACAAGCGCCATTTTCCCTCACAGCTCCGCTGGAAGGACGGCTCCCTGACTCTCCCCTGCAGTCCTGCTTCAGAATCAGGGTAAAAAAGAGAAGGGGGGGCACGTTTGGCAGCAAATAAATATATTAACAGCAGCTATAAGGGAGTAACACTTATATAAGGTTATCCCTGTATATATATATAGCGCTGGGTGTGTGCTGGCAGACTCTCCCTCTGTCTCTCCAAAGGGCTAAGTGGGGTCCTGTCCTCTATCAGAGCATTCCCGGTGTGTGTGCTGTGTGTCGGTACGCGGGTGTCGACATGTATGAGGAGGAAAATTATGTGGAGGCGGAGCAGTTGCCTGTGTTGGTGATGTCACCCCCTAGGGAGTCGACACCTGACTGGATGATTGTATTTAAACAATTAAGTGATAATGTCAGCAATTTGCAAAAAACTGTTGACGACATGAGACAGCCGGCAAATCAATTAGTGCCTGTCCAGGCGTCTCAGACACCGTCAGGGGCGCTAAAACGCCCGTTACCTCAGTGGGTCGACACAGACCCTGACACAGATACTGAGTCTAGTGTCGACGGTGACGAGACAAACGTAATGTCCAGTAGGGCCACACGTTACATGATCACGGCAATGAAAGAGGCATTGAACCTTTCTGACACTACAAGTACCACAAAGAAGGGTATTATGTGGGGTGAGAAAAAACTACCAATATTTTTTCCTGAGTCAGAGGAAATAAATGAGGTGTGTGAAAAAGCGTGGGTTTCCCCCGATAAAAAACAGCTAATTTCTAAAAAATTATTAGCATTATATCCTTTCCCGCCAGAGGTTAGGGCTCGTTGGGAAACACCCCCTAGGGTAGATAAGGCGCTCACACGTTTATCAAAACAAGTAGCGTTACCGTCTCCTGATACGGCTACCCTCAAAGAACCAGCTGATAGAAGGCTGGAAAATATCCTAAAAAGTATATACACACATACTGGTGTTATACTGCGACCAGCAATCTCCTCAGCCTGGATGTGCAGTGCTGGAGTCGCATGGTCGGATTCCCTGACCGAGAATATTGATACCCTGGATAGGGACAATATTTTGTTAACTATAGAACATTTAAAGGATGCATTACTATATATGCGTGATGCACAGAGGGATATTTGCACCCTGGCATCAAGAGTAAGTGCTATGTCCATCTCTGCCAGAAGAGCGTTATGGACGCGACAGTGGTCAGGGGATGCGGATTCCAAACGGCACATGGAAGTATTGCCGTATAAAGGGGAGGAGTTATTTGGGGCTGGTCTATCGGACCTGGTGGCCACGGCAACGGCTGGAAAATCCACCTTTTTACCCCAGGTCACTCCACATCAGCAGAAAAAGACACCGTCTTTTCAAACTCAGTCCTTTCGTTCCCATAAGTACAAGCGAGCAAAAGGCCATTCTTTTCTGCCCCGGGGCAGAGGAAGAGGAAAGAGACTGCACCATGCAGCCGCTTCACAGGAGCAGAAGCCCTCCCCTGCTTCTGCCAAGGCTTCAGCATGACGCTGGGGCTTTACAAGCAGACTCAGATATGGTGGGGGCCCGTCTCAAGAATTTCAACGCGCAGTGGGCTCACTCGCAAGTGGATCCCTGGATTCTACAGGTAGTATCGCAGGGGTACAAACTGGAATTCGAGGCGTTTCCCCCTCGTCGTTTCCTGAAGTCTGCTTTACCAAAGTCTCCCTCCGACAGGGAGGCAGTTTTGGAAGCCATTCACAAGCTGTATTCCCAGCAGGTGATAATCAAGGTACCCCTCCTGCAACAAGGAAAGGGGTATTATTCCACGCTGTTTGTGGTACCGAAGCCGGACGGCTCGGTGAGACCAATTTTAAATCTGAAATCCTTGAACACTTACATAAAAAGGTTCAAATTCAAGATGGAGTCACTCAGAGCAGTGATAGCAAACCTGGAAGAAGGGGACTATATGGTGTCTCTGGACATCAAAGATGCTTATCTCCACGTCCCGATATACCCTTCTCACCAAGGGTACCTCAGGTTTGTAGTACAAAACTGTCATTATCAGTTTCAGACGCTGCCGTTTGGATTGTCCACGGCACCTCGGGTCTTTACCAAGGTAATGGCCGAAATGATGATTCTTCTACGAGGAAAAGGCATTTTAATTATCCCTTACTTGGACGATCTCCTGATAAGGGCAAGATCCAGGGAACAGTTAGAAGTCGGAGTAGCACTATCTCAGGTAGTGTTACGTCAGCACGGGTGGATTCTAAATATTCCAAAATCGCAGCTGATTCCAACGACACGTCTACTGTTCCTAGGAATGATTCTGGACACAGTCCAGAAGAAGGTGTTTCTCCCAGAGGAGAAGGCCAGGGAGTTATCCGAGCTAGTCAGGAACCTCCTAAAACCAGGACAGGTCTCAGTGCATCAGTGCACGAGGGTCCTGGGGAAAATGGTGGCTTCTTACGAAGCGATTCCATTCGGAAGATTCCATGCAAGAACATTTCAGTGGGATCTACTGGACAAATGGTCCGGATCGCATCTGCAGATGCATCAGCGGATAACCCTGTCGCCAAGGACAAGGGTGTCTCTCCTGTGGTGGCTGCAGAGTGCTCATCTACTAGAGGGCCGCAGATTTGGCATTCAGGATTGGATCCTGGTAACCACGGATGCCAGCCTGAGAGGCTGGGGAGCAGTCACACAGGGAAGGAATTTCCAGGGCCTGTGGTCAAGCTTGGAAACGTCTCTTCATATAAACATTCTGGAACTAAGGGCCATTTACAATGCCCTAAGTCAAGCAAAACCTCTGCTTCAGGGTCAGGCGGTGTTGATCCAATCGGACAACATCACGTCAGTCGCCCACGTAAACAGACAGGGCGGCACGAGAAGCAGGAGGGCAATGGCAGAGGCTGCAAGGATTCTTCGCTGGGCGGAAAATCATGTGATAGCACTGTCAGCAGTATTCATTCCGGGAGTGGACAACTGGGAAGCAGACTTCCTCAGCAGACACGACCTTCACCCGGGAGAGTGGGGACTTCACCCAGAAGTCTTCCACCTGATTGTAAACCGTTGGGAAAAACCAAAGGTGGACATGATGGCGTCACGTCTAAACAAAAAACTGGACAGATATTGCGCCAGGTCAAGGGACCCTCAGGCAATAGCAGTGGACGCTCTGGTAACGCCGTGGGTGTACCAGTCAGTGTATGTGTTCCCTCCTCTGCCTCTCATACCAAAAGTACTGAGAATCATAAGAAGGAGAGGAGTAAGAACTATACTCGTGGTTCCGGATGGGCCAAGACGGACTTGGTACCCGGAACTTCAAGAGATGCTCACGGACGAACCGTGGCCTCTACCTCTAAGAAAGGACCTGCTACTGCAGGGGCCTTGTCTGTTCCAGGACTTACCGCGGCTGCGTTTGACGGCATGGCGGTTGAACGCCGGATCCTGAGGGAAAAAGGCATTCCAGAAGAAGTCATCCCTACTCTGGTCAAAGCCAGGAAGGACGTAACCGCAAAACATTATCACCGCATTTGGCGTAAATATGTTGCGTGGTGTGAGGCCAAGAAGGCCCCTACAGAGGAATTTCAACTGGGTCGTTTCCTTCATTTCCTGCAAACAGGACTGTCTATGGGCCTAAAATTAGGGTCCATTAAGGTTCAAATTTCGGCCCTGTCGATTTTCTTCCAGAAAGAACTGGCTTCAGTACCTGAAGTTCAGACATTTGTAAAAGGGGTGCTGCACATACAGCCTCCTTTTGTGCCTCCAGTGGCACCTTGGGATCTCAATGTGGTGTTGAGTTTTCTAAAGTCACATTGGTTTGAACCACTTTCCACTGTGGACTTAAAATATCTCACATGGAAGGTGTCGATGCTGTTAGCCTTGGCTTCAGCCAGGCGTGTGTCAGAATTGGCGGCTTTATCATATAAAAGCCCTTACTTAATTTTTCATTCTGACAGGGCGGAATTGAGGACTCGTCCTCAATTTCTACCTAAGGTGGTTTCTGCATTTCACATGAACCAACCTATTGTGGTACCTGCGGCTACCAGGGACTTAGAGGACTCTAAGTTGCTTGACGTTGTCAGGGCCTTGAAAATATATGTTTCCAGGACGGCTGGAGTCAGAAAATATGACTCGCTGTTTATCCTGTATGCACCCAACAAGCTGGGTGCTCCTGCTTCTAAGCAGACGATTGCTCGTTGGATTTGTAGTACAATTCAGCTTGCACATTCTGTGGCAGGATTGCCACAGCCAAAATCAGTAAAAGCCCATTCCACAAGGAAAGTGGGCTCATCTTGGGCGGCTGCCCGAGGGGTCTCGGCTTTACAACTTTGCCGAGCAGCTACTTGGTCAGGGGCAAACACGTTTGCTAAATTCTACAAATTTGATACCCTGGCTGAGGAGGACCTGGAGTTCTCTCATTCGGTGCTGCAGAGTCATCCGCACTCTCCCGCCCGTTTGGGAGCTTTGGTATAATCCCCATGGTCCTTACGGAGTCCCAGCATCCACTAGGACGTCAGAGAAAATAAGATTTTACTTACCGATAAATCTATTTCTCGTAGTCCGTAGTGGATGCTGGGCGCCCATCCCTAGTGCGGATTGTCTGCAATACTTGTATATAGTTATTGTTACAAAGATTCGGGTTATTATTGTTGTGAGCCATCTTTTCAGAGGCTCCTTTGCGTTTATCATACTGTTAACTGGGTTCAGATCACAAGTTGTACGGTGTGATTGGTGTGGCTGGTATGAGTCTTACCCGGGATTCAATATCCTTCCTTATTATGTACGCTCGTCCGGGCACAGTATCCTAACTGAGGCTTGGAGGAGGGTCATAGGGGGAGGAGCCAGTGCACACCACCTGATCCTTAAGCTTTTATTTTGTGCCCTGTCTCCTGCGGAGCCGCTATTCCCCATGGTCCTTACGGAGTCCCAGCATCCACTACGGACTACGAGAAATAGATTTATCGGTAAGTAAAATCTTATTTTTTCCCCCATCAGAAGAATTAAATGAAGTGTGTGAAGAAGCGTGGGCTTTCCCTGATAAAAGATTGGTAATCTCTAAGAAGTTACTAATGGCGTTCCCTTTCCCGCCAGAGGATAGGTCACGTTGGGAGACACCCCCTAGGGTGGATAAAGCGCTCACACGTTTGTCTAAAAAGGTGGCACTACCGTCTCCGGATACGGCCGCCCTCAAGGAACCTGCTGATAGAAAGCAGGAGGCGATCCTGAAGTCTGTATATACACACTCAGGCATTATACTTAGACCAGCTATTGCGTCAGCATGGATGTGCAGTGCTGCCGCTGCGTAGTCAGATTCCCTGTCAGAAAATATTGACACCCTAGACAGGGACACTATTCTGCTAACCATAGAGCATATAAAAGACTCAGTCTTATACATGAGAGATGCACAGAGGGAGATCTGCCGGCAGGCATCTAAAATAAGTGCATTGTCCATTTCTGCTAGGAGTGGCTTATGGACTCGCCAGTGGACAGGGAATGCAGATTCAAAAAGGCACATGGAAGTTTTGCCTTATAAGGGTGAGGAGTTATTTGGGGATGGTCTCTCGGACCTAGTTTCCACAGCAACTGCTGGGAAGTCAGCATTTTTACCCCATGTTCCCTCACAGCCTAAAAATGCGCCGTTTTATCAGGTACAGTCCTTTCGGACTCAGAAAAACAGGCGTGGAAAAGGCGGGTCCTTTCTGTCCAGAGGCAGAGGTAGGGGAAAAAGGCTGCAACAAACAGCAGGTTCCCAGGAGCAAAAGTCCTCCCCCGCTTCTTCCAAGTCCGCCGCATGACGGTGGGGCTCCACAGGCGGAGCCAGGTACGGTGGGGGGCCGCCTCAAAAATTTCAGCGATCAGTGGGCTCGCTCACAGGTGGATCCCTGGATCCTGCAAATAGTATCTCAAGGGTACAAACTGGAATTCGAGGCGTCTCCACCCCACCGGTTCCTAAAATCTGCCTTGCCGATTACTCCTTCAGACAGGGAGGCTGTGCTAGCGGCAGTTCACAAGCTGTATTCCCAGCAGGTGATAATCAAGGTGCCCCTACTTCAACAAGGACGGGGTTACTATTCCACACTGTTTGTGGTACCGAAACCGGACGGTTCGGTGAGACCCATTTTAAATTTGAAATCCTTGAACACATACATAAAAAAATTCAAGTTCAAGATGGAATCGCTCAGGGCGGTTATTGCAAGCCTGGACGAGGGGGATTACATGGTATCCCTGGACATCAAGGATGCTTACCTGCATGTCCCCATTTACTATCCTCACCAGGAGTACCTCAGATTTGTGGTACAGGATTGCCATTACCAATTCCAGACGCTGCCGTTTGGACTCTCCACGGCACCGAGGGTGTTTACCAAGGTAATGGCGGAAATTATGATACTCCTTCGAAGAAAGGGAGTTTTAATTATCCCGTACTTGGACGATCTCCTAATAAAGGCGAGGTCCAAGGAGCAGTTGTTGGTGGGAGTAGCACTATCTCAGGAGGTGCTACACCAGCACGGTTGGATTCTGAATATTCCAAAATCACAGCTGGTTCCGACGACACGTCTACTATTCCTGGGTATGATTCTGGATACAGTCCAGAAAAAAGTGTTTCTCCCGGAGGAGAAAGCCAAGGAGCTGTCATCTCTAGTCAGAGACCTCCTGAAACCAAAACAGGTATCGATGCATCACTGCACGCGGGTCCTGGGAAAGATGGTGGCTTCTTACGAAGCAATTCCTTTCGGCAGGTTCCACGCCAGAATCTTTCAGTGGGACCTGTTGGACCAATGGTCCGGATCGCATCTTCAGATGCATCGCCTAATAACCCTGTCTCCAAGAACCAGGGTGTCTCTGCTGTGGTGGCTGCAGAGTGCTCATCTTCTAGAGGGCCGCAGATTCGGCATACAGGACTGGGTCCTGGTGACCACGGATGCCAGCCTTCGAGGCTGGGGGGCAGTCACACAGGGAAGAAACTTCCAAGGACTATGGTCGAGTCAGGAGACTTCCCTACACATAAATATTCTGGAACTAAGGGCCATTTACAATGCCCTAAGTCAGGCAAAATCACTGCTTCTACACCAGCCGGTACTGATCCAGTCAGACAACATCACGGCAGTCGCCCATGTAAATCGACAGGGCGGCACAAGAAGCAGGATGGCAATGGCAGAAGCCACAAGGATTCTCCGATGGGCGGAAAATCACGTACTAGCACTGTCAGCAGTGTTCATTCCGGGAGTGGACAACTGGGAAGCAGACTTTCTCAGCAGGCACGACCTCCACCCGGGAGAGTGGGGACTTCATCCAGAAGTCTTCACGCTGATTGTAAATCGATGGGAACGGCCACAGGTGGACATGATGGCGTCGCGCCTAAACAAAAAACTAGAGAGATATTACGCCAGGTCAAGGGACCCTCAGGCGATAGCTGTGGACGCTCTAGTGACACCGTGGGTGTACCAGTCAGTTTATGTGTTCCCTCCTCTGCCTCTCATACCAAGGGTACTGAGAATAATAAGAAAACGAGGAGTAAGAACAATACTCGTGGTTCCGGATTGGCCAAGACGAGTGTGGTACCCGGAACTTCAAGAGATGATCTCAGAGGACCCATGGCCTCTGCCGCTCAGAAAGGACCTGCTGCAGCAACGGCCCTGTCTGTTCCAAGACTTACCGCGGCTGCGTTTGACGGCATGGCGGTTGAACGCCGGATCCTGAAGGAAAAGGGCATTCCGGAGGAAGTCATTCCTACGCTGATTAAAGCCAGGAAAGATGTAACTGCAAAGCATTATCACCGCATATGGCGGAAATATGTTGCTTGGTGTGAGGCCAAAAAGGCCCCAACAGAGGAATTTCAACTAGGTCGATTTCTGCATTTCCTACAAGCAGGAGTGACTATGGGCCTGAAATTGGGCTCCATTAAGGTACAGATCTCGGCTCTGTCGATTTTCTTCCAGAAAGAACTAGCTTCACTACCTGAAGTTCCGACGTTTGTGAAAGGAGTGCTGCATATTCAGCCCCCGTTTGTGTCTCCAGTGGCACCTTGGGATCTCAACGTGGTGTTGAGTTTCTTAAAATCACATTGGTTTGAGCCACTTAAAACCGTGGATCTAAAATATCTCACGTGGAAAGTGGTCATGTTATTGGTCTTGGCTTCAGCCAGGCGTGTGTCAGAATTGGCAGCTTTGTCATGTAAAAGCCCTTATCTGATTTTCCATATGGATAGGGCGGAATTGAGGACTCGTCCTCAGTTTCTCCCTAAGCTGGTATCAGCTTTTCACTTGAACCAACCTATTGTGGTGCCTGCGGCTACTAGGGACTTGGAGGATTCCAAGTTACTGGACGTAGTCAGGGCCTTGAAAATTTATATTTCCAGGACGGCTAGAGTCAGGAAAACTGACTCGCTATTTATCCTGTATGCACCCAACAAACTGGGTGCTCCTGCTTCTAAGCAGACTATTGCTCGCTGGATTTGTAGCACAATTCAGCTGGCGCATTCTGCGGCTGGACTACGAGAAATAGATTTACCGGTGAGTAAAATCTTAATTCTCTTACGTCCTAGAGGATGCTGGGGACTCCGTAAGGACCATGGGGTATAGACGGGCTCCGCAGGAGATAGGGCACCTAAAAAGAACTTTGACTATGGGTGTGCACTGGCTCCTCCCTCTATGCCCCTCCTCCAGACCTCAGTTAGAATCTGTGCCCGGTCAGAGCTGGGTGCACTTTAGTGAGCTCTCCTGAGCTTGCTAATAAGAAAGTATTTTATTAGGATTTTTTTATTTTCAGAGAGATCTGCTGGCAACAGACTCTCTGCTACGTGGGACTGAGGGGAGAGAAGCAAACCTACTAACTGCGGATAGGTTGCGCTTCTTAGGCTACTGGACACCATTAGCTCCAGAGGGATCGAACACAGGAACTCAACCTTGGTCGTCCGTTCCCGGAGCCGCGCCGCCGTCCCCCTCGCAGAGCCAGAAGACAGAAGCCAGCGAGTGAACTTAAGAGGCATATGGAAGGCTGAGGATTGTGTGGAGAAGGCTTCTCGGACCTGGTCTCCACAGCTATAGCTGGTAATTCTGATGTTCAGCCTAGGTAAGCACGACATTATCAAATGCAGCCTTTAGAACAAAGAAACAAGAAAGTCCGAGGTGCGTCCTTTCTGGCCAGAGGCGGGGGCAGAGGAAAGAAGCTGCACAACACAGCTAGGTCCCAGGAACAGAAGTCCTCCCCGTCCTCTACAACAATCCACCGCATGTCGCTGGGGCTCCACAGGCGGAGCTAGGCCCGGTGGGGGCATGCCTGCGATAGTTCAGCCACAAGTGGGTTCACTCCCTGTTAGATCCCTGGGCAATAGATATTGTGTCTCAGGGATGCAAGCTGGACTTTGAGAAGATGCCACCTCACCGACGGCCCTGCCGGCTTCCCCCCCACGAGAGGGAAACAGTGTTAACTGCAATTCACAAATTGTATCTTCTGCAGGTGGTGGTCAAGATTCCCCTCCTTCAACAAGGAAAGGGTTATTATTCGACCATGTTTGTAGTACCGAGACCGGACGGTTCGGTCAGACCCATATTGAATTTAAAATCCCTGAACATATACCTGAAAAGGTTCAAGTTCAAGATGGAATCGCTCAGAGCGGTCATCGCAAGCCTGGAAGGGGGGGATTTTATGGTGTCTCTAGACATAAAGGATGCATACCTTCATGTCCCCATTTATCCACCTCATCAGGCGTACCTCAGATTTGTGGTATAGGATTGTCATTACCCATTCCAGACGTTGCCATTTGGTCTGTCCACGGCACCGAGAATATTTACCAAGGTAATGGCAGAAATGATGGTGCTTCTGCGAAAGCAAGGAGTCACAATTATCCCATACTGGGACGATCTCCTCATAAAGGCGAGGTCCAGAGAGCAGTTGCTGATCAGCGTAGCACACTCTCTGGAAGTGTTGCAACAGCACGGCTGGATTCTGAATATTCCAAAGTCGCAGCTGATTCCTACGACGCGTCTGCCCTTCCTGGGCATGATTCTGGACACAGACCAGAAGAAGGTTTTTCTCCCGGCGGAGAAGGCTCAGGAGCTCGTGACTCTGGTCAGAGGCCTCTTAAAACCAAAATAGGTGTCGGTGCATCAATGCACGTGAGTCCTGGGAAAGATGGTGGTGTCATACGAAGCCATTCCCTTCGGCAGGTTCCATGCGAGGACCTTTCAGTGGGATCTGTTGGACAGGTGGTCCGGATCGCATCTTCAGATGCAGCGACTGATCACCCTATCCCCCAGGGCCAGGGTGTCTCTTCTGTGGTGGCTGCAGAGTGCTCACCTTCTCGAGGGTCGCAGGTTCTGCATTCAGGACTGGGTCCGGGTGACCACGGATGCAAGCCTCCGAGGGTGGGGGGCAGTCACACAGGGAAGAAATTTCCAGGGTCTGTGGTCAAGTCAGGAGACTTGTCTGCACATCAATATCCTGGAACTGAGGGCTATATACAACGCCCTAAGTCAAGCGGAGCCTCTGCTTCGCAACCAACCGGTGCTGATTCAGTCAGACAACATCACCGCAGTGGCTCATGTAAACAGCCAAGGCGGCACAAGGAGCAGGGTGGCGATGGCGGAAGCCACCAGAATTCTTCGCGGAGCGGAGAATCACGTAAAAGCACTGTCAGCAGTGTTCATTCCGGGAGTGGACAACTGGGAAGCAGACTTCCTCACCAGGCACGACCTCCACCCGGGAAAGTGGGGACTTCATCAAGAAGTCTTCACACAGATTGCAAGTCGTTGGGAACTGCCACAGGTGGACATGATGGCATCCCGCCTCAACAAAAAGCTACAAATGTATTGCGCCAGGTCAAGAGACCCTCAGGCGATAGCTGTTTATGCACTAGTGACACCGTGGGTGTTCCAGTCGGTTTATGTGTTTCCTCCTCTTCCTCTCATACCCAAGGTGCTGAGAATCGTAAGAAAAAGAGGAGTGAGAACAATACTAATTGTACCGGATTGGCCAAGAAGAACTTGGTATCCAGAACTGCAAGAAATGCTCACAGAGGACCCATGGCCTCTGCCTCTCAGACAGGATCTGTTGCAACAGGGGCCCTGTCTGTTCCAAGACTTACCGCGGCTGCGTTTAACGGCATGGCAGTTGAACGCCGGATCCTAACAGAAAAAGGTATTCCGGATGAGGTTAATAAAGGCTAGGAAGGACGTGACTGCTAAACATGATCACCGTATATGGCGAAAATATGTTGCTTGGTGTGAGGCCAGGAATGCCCCTACAGAGGAATTCCAGCTGGGCCGTTTCCTTCACTTCCTACAGTCGGGAGTGACTTTGGGCTTAAAATTGGGGTCCATTAAGGTCCAGATTTCAGCCCTATCCATTTTCTTTCAAAAGGAACTGGCTTCTCTTCCTGAAGTTCAGACGTTTGTAAAGGGAGTGCTGCATATTCAGCCTCCTTTTGTGCCACCAGTGGCACCTTGGGATCTTAACGTGGTGTTGAGTTTCCTGAAATCACACTGGTTTGAGCCACTTAAAACCGTGGAGTTAAAATATCTCACGTGGAAGGTGGTCATGCCATTGGCCTTAGCTTCGGCTAGTCGTGTGTCAGAATTGGCGGCTTTGTCACATAAAAGCCCCTATCTGGTTTTCCATATGGACAGGGCAGAATTACGGACTCGTCCGCAATTTCTGCCAAAAGTGGTGTCATCTTTTCATTTGAACCAACCTATTGTGGTGCCTGTGGCTACTCGTGACTTGGAGGATGCCAAGTTACTAGATGTAGTCAGGGCTTTGAAGGTTTATGTAGCCAGAACGGCTGGAGTCAGGAAAACTGAGTCGCTGTTTATCCTGTATGCATCCAACAAGCTGGGTGCTCCTGCTTCAAAGCAAACTATTGCTCGCTGGATCTGTAACACGATTCAGCAGGCTCATTCTGCAGCTGGATTGCCGCCTCCAAAATCAGTAAAAGCCCATTCCACAAGGAAGGTGGGCTCTTCTTGGGTGGCTGCCCGAGGGGTCTCGGCATTACAGCTTTGCCGAGCAGCTACTTGGTCGGGTTCAAACACCTTTGCAAAGTTCTACAAGTTTGATACCCTGGCTGAGGAGGACCTTGTGTTTGCTCATTCGGTGCTGCAGAGTCATCCGCACTCTCCCGCCCGTTTGGGAGCTTTGGTATAATCCCCATGGTCCTTACGGAGTCCCCAGCATCCACTAGGACGTTAGAGAAAATAAGATTTTACTTACCGGTAAATCTATTTCTCGTAGTCCTTAGTGGATGCTGGGCGCCCGTCCCAAGTGCGGACTTCTTCTGCAATACTTGTATATAGTTATGTTATGGTTGCATCAGAGTTATCTGATGCTCTGTTGTTGTTCATACTGTTAACTGGGTATGTTTATCACGAGTTATTTGGTGTGGCTGGTATGAGTCTTACCCTGGATTCCAAAATCCTTTCCTTGTACTGTCAGCTCTTCCGGGCACAGTTTCCTTAACTGAGGTCTGGAGGAGAGACATAGAGGGAGGAGCCAGTGCACACCAGTATTCCTAATTCTTTCTTAAAGTGCCCTGTCTCCTGCGGAGCCCGTCTATTCCCCATGGTCCTTACGGAGTCCCCAGCATCCACTACGGACTACGAGAAATAGATTTACCGGTAAGTAAAATCTTATTATCAGCATATTCCTATGTGTATAAGTGCTCTACCTTGTCCAAAGTGTATACCGTGCTCTATCTGGCGCAATATGTATAACGTGCTCTACCTGGCGCAGTGTGTATAGGAGGTTCTACCTGGCGCAGTGTGTATAGGAGGTTCTGCCTGGCGCAGTGTGTATAGGAGGTTCTATATGGTGCAGTATGTATAAGCGGCATTACTGTGGTGTAATGTGAATTGGCACTAGTATGTGACCACGCCCCTTCCCCACGAACCAACGCCCCTAAATTTTTGCTGCGCGCCTTCGCCCCGCAATGTCCACTGTTTTTCATGTAGGTGGTGGAGCACCAATTCACTTTCTGCCAGAGGGCACCAAAATGTCTAGTTACAGATCTGGTGCAGTGTCCTGTTTGCTAAACAGTCCAGCAGCATCGTCACCCCCTACCCCGTTGCAACACTTTTGTAGTGTCCAAATCTCTGGTTTTAGATTTGAATCATTAATAAGAACCTTGATTCCGATGGGACCCGGAAAAGGACAGGTAGGACCCCAATTTTTAAAAGTGAGGGGTCCCTGGGACCCACTTTTTGTTGGGCTCAGCGCGATCACTGTAAGCCTATTGTTATCCCTTTAACTGTTGAAACCAGCTGTAGAAATTCATTTGGTATGGGTCTCTGTGATTTTCATATAAGAATACACTATAAAGCAATCTATGCGCTTCAGTGCTTTTCTGAGCTGGTTAAATGTGGCCTTTCCAAAATAGTTCTGTGTACAACTTTTCCAGGGTCGAGCTTCTATTAGGTAAACCAAGATCATTGCTTAAGGCACCAGTAATTAAGTGTTAATTAAAATACATAATGTCACTCATCCATGGTCCTTTCTGACATAAAACCAACTTCCTTTGCAATAATCTAATAATAATCCGCTATATCATAGGTTTTTACATTGCTTATTATAGTGGTTAATATCATGCTACATGTTTGTTCTGTAATGATATGTTATAATTGATGCCTGCATAGTTATAGGATCTTATTTTGCTCTTCTGTCCTTTGCAGTTATATTTCACTTGAGTGCCTAGTTACCCAAACAGTACTGATGTCTGTTTCTCTATGTAACTCTACACATAAGTATAACACAACAAGTAATTCACATTTTTCCAGAACACTATATAAAATAGTAAACTTGATGTATTGGACATTTTTAACGCAATGGTTGAACTTGATGTAATAATGCTAGTTTCTCAGTGACTGGTCTAAAGTTATGGAGTAGTTGCCGAATGATTGTTTTCTTAATAATAAATGAAAAAGCGGGTAAATAGTGTTTTAGACAGGCCTATTTATCACGGTGCCACTTTGATGAAATGGTAACAAAAAATATTTGTATTTCCTTGGTTTTTCATACAACTCTATGGTATCTTTACGTCAAAAATATTTATGTTGCTGAAAACCTATATTATTTATATATATATATATATATATATATATATAGATAGAGGGTGTTGTGTTACGTAGGTGATGTGTTACGTAGGAAATACTTTGCTCTCCTCTTCAGAGTGTTCATTTGTTTGCAGTGACCACATGTTTCTAATCCCTTCTACACCCCGCAGCTGTTGTCCTGCCCACTTTGTGTGAATCTTGCTTTACATTATCATATTGGTCACATGTTTTTTCATTGTGGAGGTCTTTTAAAGGTTTAACAGGTTTCCCTGTGTTTTCTATCTTGCTGTATCCTTCCACTGCCCAAGTCATGACTTTCATCTAGCCAAGTCTCTGTTACCGTCTATGGCTGAAATTCAGTTAGCCACAAATTCCGTAGTGTGAATTCCCGCATTACTGTAACATGACTTTTGTGTGATATTTTCATAAAAAAGCACTACTGATACTCGTGCAGTTTTCTTACGCATGGCAAGTCACGGGCAATACGGAAATGTCACGTGTAAACGCTCTGTGAATTGTGTGAAGCAGCCAGGAAATCATCCTGAACGGAAAATGGTAAATTAGATACTGTAGTATAACCGTGTAGAAGGTGGTTAGTGGCCATAGCCAACGTATGGAAGCAGTCAGCTGGTGTCAAATAGTTGACTTTTGCCACTTTTATAAATGAGGGAAGAATGATTGCCAGCATGTGTACTTCTACAAATAAAAGTGTTTGGTGCGTTTTTTTTTTTAACCAAATTTGAGATGTCTTTATGGTGATTTCTAAGTGTTTATATACAAGTTTGTTCATAGTTAGAAAAGTACACGTGCAACTCCTGTTCAGAAACACCACACCTTGGAGGGGCGTGGCCTGGCACAGCATGGAGTAAGCAGCAGGCTGCTGTAGCTCCCTATTCTTCATCCTTGAACCCATCCTTAACCCCGGTGTTTTTGGAATTCACACTCATCTGCTGCTGTGTGAACCTCTCCTGCACCCCCTGAGACGTCTGGCGCCGCTGTGCGCCTTGTACCTGCAGAGATTTGGACATTGTGGAGGGACCTCCCCGGCCCGCAGCAGCGCCTTCTGCCCTACTTGTGACCTCTCCCTGCATAAGGTACTCTCCCCTCCCCTCTCTGTGGTGCTGGGACACATGCTCCATTATTAACTGCAGCTGGCAATTACAGAGGCCTGCTGCTTCCCACCCAGTGTGCTGCAGTATATATGTTTATGCCTGGGCCCTGCATTGGGCTGGTTGAGTCTCTCTCAACATATTTGGATTACAATTCTGATGTGCTGCACTGCCTTCTATGAATACTGACTGTGCCCTGTTTATCTTGGATCCTGTTTGATCGCACTCAGGGGTGCATTTTGTGTTTCTTAATTCCCTGAAGCAGCTACTGTACTCCAAGCTTCACTATATAAGACTTTGCCACTCTCTTTGTGCTTATTTACTCTTTTTTTCCTGGAGCGATTATTCCTCCTGCAGTAGTATGGGAAAAACCGGCAATGCTGCTGCCACTGCTGCGCGCTTGGAAAGATTTGCTAGAAATCCACACGGGCCGACACCCCCGCATACCCAGGCTACACCGCCTCCCTCACCACAGCACGCTTCGGAGGAAACCTCTGTTACTGATGTTATGCAATCCATACAGCAAATTCTGCAAGCCATCAATACGTCTGAGACGAGGGTGATGGACAAGATCGGCCAGGTTCAGGCTGATATCTCAATTATTCGTCATGACATGCAAAGGCTGCGTGAGCGTGTGGGGGGTGTAGAGCAACGTGTCTCTGACATTGAAGATGTGACTACACCACTCAAGGATAGTGTCGCTGACCTTTTATCCCAGATGGCTGCTATTAAAACCAAGTTGTCGGATATGGAGGGCCGCTTACGAAGAAATAACGTACGCTTTGTGGGGCTGCCTGAGCGAGCTGAGGGTACACTTCCAGAAAAATTCTTGGAGGACTGGCTACTCAGTGTGTTTAAAAAAGATGATTTTAGTGCGCAATTCGCGGTGGAGCGCGCACATCGTTTACCCTTTCAGGCCCCCCCTCCTGGTACCCCAGCGCGCACCTTTATTGCCCGCATGCTCCACTTCAAGGATCGGGATGCCATTCTCCGCCTGGCCAGGTTGCACGGTCCGTTGCAGTTTGATAACCACTCTGTGTCTGTTTTCCCTGACTTTGCTATGGACGTACAGAAATCCAGGTCCCAATTTCTTCAGGTCAAACAAAAGCTGAGGGACAGGCAGATTCAGTATTCAATGCTGTTCCCTGCCAGACTGCGGGTGATATATGAGGGCTCTACCCATTTCTTCAACTCTCCGAGAGAGGCCGAGGCGTGGCTGGAGCAGAGACCCTGTGCACCTCGCTGAATGGAGCTCCTATTGTACCGCCAGTTTATTCTGTGGTTTTTTTCTCTCTCTCTCAGGTTTTCTTTTTTTCTTTAATTATGTGAGAGTTCATATGGTTGACTATTGTATGTGAAGGTTTATTTGTATGTCTTTTTACCGCTGGCCACTCTCCTTTACAGGGAGCCCTTGCTGTGATATAGTAGTTGGGGGTGTCTACTCCTAACTGTTCCCTTTTTACGACCTTTACTATTTAGTTGTTTTTTTTTTAGTTTAGGTAACGGGAAGTTTGGTTGGGGATATAGGGGGTCATTCCGAGTTGTTCGCTCGTTATTTTTTTGTCTCAACGGAGCGATTAGTCGCTAATGCGCATGCGCAATGTCCGCAGTGCGACTGCGCCAAGTAAATTTGCTATGCAGTTAGGTATTTTATTCACGGCATTACAAGGTTTTTTCTTTGTTCTGGTGATCGTAATGTGATTGACAGGAAGTGTGTGTTTCTGGGCGGAAACAGGCCGTTTTATGGGTGTGTGCGAAAAAACGCTACCGTTTCTGGGAAAAATGCGGCAGTGGCTGGAGAAACGGGGGAGTGTCAGGGCGAACGCTGGGTGTGTTTGTGACGTCAAACCAGGAACGAAACTGACTGAACTGATCGCAGATGCCGAGTAAGTGTGGAGCTACTCAGAAACTGCTAAGAAGTGTCTATTCGCAATTCTGCTAATCTTTCGTTCGCAATTTTGATAAGCTAAGATTCACTCCCAGTAGGCGGCGGCTTAGCGTGTGCAAAGCTACTAAAAGCAGCTTGCGAGCGAACAACTCGGAATGACCCCCATAGGTATATCTAGGTTCCTGATGGATGTACAGGGTGGGGGTGGTTGGGTTGTTGCTGTTTTATTGTTTTTTTGCTTAAATATTGGTATTTTTTGTTATGGTCAAGTACTGCTGGTGATTTAAGGGTGCAATGTATCTTTATAGTCATGGTGGTGTTCTGGCGTCCGTGTTTCTCGATTGCTCCGAACATTTTCTCTTCCTCTCTTTTGCGTATTTGTACGCCTGCTGCTCTGATCTACATGTGCTCTGATGAGGTATTCTCTGTCATTGTGTCATTTCACCTTATTCTCCTTTTCTCTTCTTTTCTCCTGTTTTCCAGTCTAACGTCTTTCAATGTTGGTAGCATCTGAGGGGCTTCACCTACTCGGCTGGAACGTGAGGGGCCTTAACAATAAAATAAAGAGAGCATTGGTCCTGTCGCAAGCTAAAAAATATAAGGCGGAATTTATTTGCTTTTCGGAGACTCATTTGGTTGGTGTTAAGACGATGGTCCTGAAAAAACCGTGGGTGGGATGGCTGTTTCATTCTACCTTTTCACAAAATGCCAGGGGGGTGTCTGTACTGTCTGTAAATTTTCATTTAGATCATAGTCGGGTGGATCAGTATGGTCGCTTTGTTTTTCTTAGAGCCTTCGTTAACTCCACCCTTCTACATATTCTTGCAGTATATGTTCCCCCCCTTACAATAATGATGTTTTGCGACAAGCTATGTCGTTTGTTGCATTGTCACCATCTACTCCCACCATCTGTATTGGTGACCATAATAATGTAATGGACTTATCTTTAGATAGGTGGCGAGAGAGCCCCCATACTGATCTATCATCTCTTTCTCCTACCCTCTTCTCTAATTTAACTACTGAATTGGGATTAATTGATATTTGGAGGGTCCGGTTTCCCCATGAGAGCCAATACTCCTGCTATTCAGCTACTTTTAATACATTCTCCCGTATTGACCTGGCCCTCATATCACCAGATTTGACCCCTAAGGTAACTCAGATTAAATACTTACCCAGAGGGATTTCCGACCATTCACCTGTCTTATTGGTCTTAGATCCTTTGTCTCCCCAGGGGGGTCTTGTTTTGGAAACTTAACCCATTCTGGCTGTCCTTAATGGGTGATGGAGCTGATTTGCTTGCTGACTGGCGAGACTTCCAGGATTTTAACGCCTCCTGCCCTACCCCTACTGTTAAGCATGATGCATTTAAAGCCTCAATCCGTGGCTCTCTTATTAAAAGGGTGGCTGCTATTAAAAGGTCTAGTAGGGAAGAGGAATCCCGCCTTGAAAAAATTTGTTGTCAATTAGAAGCCGACTATATTTTGCACAAATCCCCCTCCTTGCATGCTTGCTGGGAGATGGCCAGACGGGAGTGGACGACGTTTCTTTTAGATAAATCCAAGCGTCGGTTATTGTTCTCCAAGCATTCTCTATACTCACAGGCGGAGATTGGGGGTAGTTATCTCGCATTCCTATCTAGGGAAGAGAGGGGTAGTATTTCTGTCCAACAGGTGTGTGATCCCCAGGGTGTTATGAAGTACTCGTGCACTGATATTACTGAAGTATTTTGTTGATTACTACTCTTCGCTGTACGGGTCTAAAGTGTCTTATACAATGGATCAACTGAGAGACTATCTCTCCCATATACAGTTGCCCCACTGTCTCCGGAATCTTTTTGAATATTTGGATTCCCCATTCACCACTGAGGAATTAGATGCTGCTATAGCATCGTTCCCCGATAATAAGGCTCCCGGGTGTGACGGTATACCCATTGAATTGTACAAACGCTTTAAAGAATTCTATACCCCTTATTTGGTTGAACTATTTAACACTTTGTTTGACTACGGTTCTTTGCCCCCCTCGATGTCTGAGGCTATAATAATAGTAATTCTTAAGCCGGGTAAGGACCCCACCTCCCCGGACTCCTATCGCCCTATCTCCCTATTATCTACAGATGTAAAAATTTTGGCTAAAATTTTAGCTGTTCGTTTAAATAAAGTTGTTACATCTATTGTCCACTGTGACCAAACGGGTTTTATGCCGAGGAAGTCTATGGTACAGAACCTCCGAAGACTCTTTTGCCATCTGCAGAGAGGGGACAGGTCCGAGGCGGGGGCAGTGGTGGTGTCCCTGGATGCTGCCAAGGCCTTTGACTTGGTAGAATGGGGGTACCTGTGGGACGTGCTTCATAAATTTGCGTTCGGTCCTAAATTTGTTCGGTGGGTCCAGTTGCTCTATTCTTCCCCAGCTGCTCGTGTTTCAGTCAATGGTCATGTGTCACGACCCTTTTCACTGGAGAGGGATACGAGGCAGGGCTGCCCACTCTCTCCGGCCCTATTTGCCCTTGCCATTGAACCGCTAGCTAGTTGCATACGTATGTCCCCGGACATTGTAGGCATTAAGGTTGAAAGCCATGTTGATACTATCGCACTATATGCTGATGATATGCTTTTATTTCTTAATGATTCTGGGAATTCGTTACTCACTATGTTGCAGTTAGTTAATCATTTTGGAACTTATTCTGGTTTACAGATAAATTGGAACAAGTCCAATATCTACCCTATATCTGGTGTTCTCCCTGATGTGACGGACTCCTCTTGCCCGCTGCAGTGGACCCTCCAGTTTAAATATTTGGGGATTTGGATCTCTCCTTGTCCGCAGGACTATGTTGCGTTAAATGTGGAGCCTGTGACACGTAATTTTAAAAAGAAGGCTCACCTGTGGAAGAAGCTTCCTCTCACTGTGATGGGCCGTATTAATTTATTTAAAATGTCTGTCCAACCCAGGTATCTGTATGTGCTGCAACATTCTCCTGTGTACATACCTAAAAAAGTTTTTTCCTCTATTGACAGCGTATTGAACTCTTTTGTTTGGGGAGGCGGGGCGCCTAGGGTGGCTATGAAGGCCCTGGTTAAGTCCAAGTTAGATGGAGGTCTTGGCCTCTCTAATTTGAGACTATACTACTTGGCCTCTCAGCTGGTTTACCTTTCTTGTTGGCTCCTGGATGCAGGTGGGGACACATTGTTGGGGTTCTATGCCGAATGGGTGGAGTCTCTCTCTACTTAATTTTTTGCTATATGGCTCTACTCTCTCTGGTCTTCCCCCTATTCTTAGACAGGCTCTTCTGGTCTGGCGATTGGTGCACACCTTTTTTGACTGGCAAGACATTGATACTGATACACCCCTGTGGTTTAATGCCTCTTATAGGTAGCTACTGCCCCTATCCTCGGATACTTTATGGCGGCGGATGGGAGTTACAACATTTGCTCAGCTTTATGATAATGGTATTCTTAAATCATTTAAGCGGCTACGTGGCGACTATGCTGTTGCTAATACTGCTTTTTTTCACTACCTCCATCTGCGTCATGCACTGCAGGCGCAGCTGGGTACGGCCCCCTTAACTATATCGGTGTCTCCAATCAAGAAATAGCTCCTTTCGTTGGGGTCCAGGGGACACATATCTCTGATTTATGCCGCATTGAATGTGCAGGTTAATTCTCATCTGTTTGACCCCTTGAAACTTAAATGGGAAGGTAATATTGGCGATCTCTCCAATGAACAATGGATACAGATTTTGGGATCCATTCGTTATACCACCCCGTGTGTTCGATATCAGCAGGTATATTTTTATACCTTACATAGAACATATCGTACCCCAGTAATGTTGTTTAGTGCACAGCTTCGCTCTGATACCTGCTGTCCAAAGTGCAATGGGGAGGGTACTGACTTTTGGCACCTATTATGGTCATGCCCAAGGTTGGCACCATTTTGGGCTGCAGTTTGGAATTATATTGTCCTTCCAGAACCATCATTGCCAGTAATGAAATCTAGATTGTGCCTGTTCGGGTTAGACCTTGAATAGACGCATTCTCTGGTCCTAGATCATTATGTACTATGCTTAACCACTCTGGCAAAAGTCTTGATAGCCAGAAAATGGTTCTCCCCTGAATTACCCAATATATCTCATTGGCGGGCTCTGGTCAACGAGGTTTCTGGCCATGAACGAGCAATGTTTAGATCTAGTGACATGCTGGTTAAATACTCTAATAAATGGGATAGATGGAATACGTCAGCCCTTGGAGTGGGTGGGACGTGATGGAAAGGGGAAGGTATCCTGTGTAATGTATACTGTAGCTAATACGGAATGTGATATTATGCCTGTTTGCTCTGGGGCGATGCTGGAAGCATGGAGGCTTTAGAAATGACTCCTTATTGTTATATTGACTATATATATATATGCGATATGTTGCCTGCTACATGTCATATCTTGTTTAACAGATATACTGTAAATCCAATGTCATTGATGTTTTTGATATACTATTTTTTGTACTTGACCTGTTTGTTGAGCCAGGTTTAGCTGCTGTATGTGTTTATTTTTTGTATATGTAAAACACTATCAATAAAAAATTACTGAATTTAAAAAAAAAAGAAACGCCACACCTTGCCCATCAATACAACACACAACATAATTTACATGTCCCACATCATTTACCCATTTATCTGCATTTTAAAGAAACTGACATGAAAAATGGCGGGGGGAAGGTCGGATTTATGCAGCAGGTCCTTTTTCATCAGTAGCCTATATTCTCTGAATGCAGCAAAGTTACCGATAAAATACCATACCAAACAACCCTTATCCAGAAAGTTTAGAAAGCCAGAATAAAAGCAAGTAAATCCAGTAGATGCTGTTTAATGATACTGTCATATATAAAGACATGGTCACTGTCATCGGAGGGGAGAGTCAGATGTAGTTTTTCAATGTATTTCAGACCTGGTGCTCCAGAGTTCCCCAAGAAAAACACCAAAACAACAATCTTATGTAGAACATCTTATGTTCCCCTTTTGGATAACTTTGTCCTTGTAAATTCTGATCTGTCTGCTTTTTCCGTGTGACCCATAGTGCTTGATCATCAGTACTAAAAGGCATTTCCACTGTGAATTATTTATTGCCCATTCCCTCCTCTCTTTGGAGTGCTATTGTGATACAGTACAATACATACCTAAATGAAGGTTTGCAGAGCTGTAGTGGTCATTGATACAAACTGCAGGTTTCCCTAGTTCTCCACTTTCTGCATGGCGATTGATAGAATGAGAGGTTTATCTCTCCCGTTCTGTCCTCACAGCCTTTCATTACCATAAGGTACTATATTGTGATGAAAATATGATTATTTTTTTTTTGTTAATATGAAATCTAATAAAACCATGTTTTAGCAGACTGTATTTGTGCTGCCAGTGTGTAGTGAATTGTAATAAAACAGGGATGTTAGCCAGCGTTTGGCAGAATGTATTTGTGCTATCCGTATATAGTGAATTACAATAAGTCAGGGATGTTAGGCTGTGTTTGGCAGGCGTAATCCTGTCTTTGTGTCACTGATGTTTGGGGAGCTGAGAGCCAAGAGCTGTGTGGATTGCAGAGATGGCAACAGTAGGGTCAGTGCTGGAACCTGGCTATTAAAGCGTCAGGGGATGGTAAATGGTTTAAAGTGAAACTGTCTTTTACATAGTGATAGTTATTGAAAACACAAAGATAAATTACTGCGCTAGCTCTAATAAATATTTTTTATGTTAATATTTGTGTTTTGATATAGATGCAGGCTGTCTTCTCATTAGAATCAAACGTGTATTAACATCACTAAACAAAATATACATATAATAAACAACATATAATGGTTCAAAATAGAGCAAAATTTGTTACAAAAACTCACATCTTCTAAATATCGAGCGGCTTGTTTGAAGCTCCTATGACGTTAGGCACTAATAAAGGGTGTATTGCTACTGCATATATATCAGGTATTCATTTCTTCACATTGTAATATCAAATGCCTAAAACGGAAATATATATTCACCAATAGAAGAGTGAGAAGGTAATAGCCATCCTAAGGAACCCCAATTAGCGGGAACACGCCTCTAAATGAAACCCAAGAATTCCTAAATAGTAAATGAAGTAATATTGCGGCAATGTCTAAGTTTTACCTGGATAGAAGAATGGCGCCTCAGGGATTGTTAAAGAAGAGGGAGATTTTTGATAATGACAGGTCCCTCCTCTAATTAACTACTAGTAGTTATTTATCACATAGTGCACCCTCCAGCTGTTCAAAGCTTGCTGTCTCAGAGCGTTATATAATTCATTGCCATATATATATTTTCAGTAAAACGTTAAATAATTCACCCAGTGACAACAGGACAACACTGCCCAATACGCATATTATACGCCTTAAATACCTTTCACCCACAATATAAATATGCTGCACAGATGAAAGTCTGTGAAATATCCAAGGACAATTGCGACAGATTGTCACTTAGGGTAATTTGCCTTGAAGTCCTAATGGAGCTCTAAAGGCTCTGTAAGATCGCTGTCACAATTTGCACTGACCGTGTTGCCCTGAATGGTGCACACTGTTAGTACAAACAACTGTCAGATGTTTTTATATGAAGTATAGCGATCTTGAGGTCCCACAGAGCTTCAAACTAAGATTTACAATGACGTGCACAACGCATTTCGTTCTTCGCAAGACAACAGTTTTTAATGTGGGAGGGTGTTTTAAATTGTTTAAAGTGAAAACACATTTTCCATAATAGATTAGACATTAAATAAAATACATAATTACATGAAACACAAATGACTTGAAATTCCCAGACTTTAATAGGTGTTACGATGTTCGTCCATGCATACAGCTACGTTTTCCACATCATTGCATGCCTTTGTCCTTTCACACCAGCCTTGGTAGGCTCAGATAAGTCACCTGCCTTGTTTTGAAATGTTATCATGTAAAAACTCCAAAAGACGGTCTCATTATTTTTTTTACCCAAGGAAAACGCTAGCACCACTGTTCATCATGTAACATCTGTTGTCTATTACAGGCTTTGTTTTTCATACTGCAGGGTCATTTCTCCTTTCTCCACTTGTACACAAATTTTATAATTCTAAAGAAAATGTGACCGTGTTTTTATTTCTTTGAATGCAGAATGTTATCATTTTCAGATGCCTTTGTCTTGCTAAATGAGAAATGCTTTATCTCCCCAATCTATTCCTTGTGCGAGCTGGACTTTTCATTGCCTAACATAAAGTTTAGTTTTTCCTGGAGGCAATGCTTGGTTTCAGCCTGGTGTACCAAGCAGACAATTTATTCTCTGGCTTCTTACTCGCCCAGATGACATAGGCATTGCTCATCCTTGGCACTGCAGTTATAAAATCGAAATTGTTTTCAGAGAAGCATAATTTACCATTGATCACCTTCTTGCATGTTGCTCAGTGCTTTGTGTATGAGAGCCAGATATTTGATAAATGACTGAAGGATTCCATCTGTGTCTGTTGTAGAAAGCTTGCCTTAGGAGTGTGTAACAAAGATATAGATGATACCATAAATTTAAAAGCTGCAAAATCTTAATGTGCCTTTAGACACTCTGGGGCAGATGTATTAAGCCTAGAGAAGTGATAAAGCAGTGATAATGCACCAGCCAATCAGCTCAAATATGTAAATGAACAGTTAGGAGCTGATTGGCTGGTGCCTTATCACCTTGCACTTATCACTGCTTTATCACTTCTCCAGGCTTAATACATCTGCCCCTCTGTTTGTTTTGCTTAATATGTATATATTTTACCTTTTTCAGCACTGCGCGGTGGCCTCTTTGCATCCGAAAAGGAAACAGATAACTGAGTTGTTACTGAGGAAAGGAGCCAGTGTCAATGAGAAAAACAAAGAGTAGGTGTACTGTTTGTGACATTGATTCATAAGTCTGTAAATTCTTTTCTTTTTCTTTTTTTTCTGCTCCAAAACTTTGTCCGCTGTATCGTAAATCAAGAGGGACCTAGCAAAACTGCAGTTATTATAGATGAATACTGAGTCCATCTTTTAGTATTGGAAGGGTAAAACTGTGTCTCAACAGCCTGCTGATGTAATGGATGTTTTATCATACACCCAAATGGTTATCTAAATAAGATTACTATAGCACACAGCTTGGATGTTGCATCTTTGATCTCTCTGTGGTTCCCTTCCAGTGGATACTTTAACATTTCATAAATAACTATTTCACTAAATATGTAACTCTGCAATTTAGTTATTAATACAGGTAGCAAATCACGAAAAAACATTGCCTTTGTCTTTGAAGTAGATTTATTTTATTTTTTAAAGTCCTCTGTAGTTATGATTTTGTGTATTACATATACTGTAATAAATGTTAATCCATTTTTCTCCCCCCATTATTGTAGTTTCATGACGCCATTGCATGTAGCTGCTGAAAGAGCACACAATGATGTTGTGGAGGTTCTGCATAAACATGGAGCAAAGGTAACTTGCCAAATAATAATAATAATAGTTACTAAATTGTTTTTAATTTTAAAATGGTCATCAAAATGGGTGGGATTTCTCAAGAATCGCACACTGGCTTTTATTAATTCGTGGAAGGTTCTTGGTACGGGAGTCTCTAGTGTTCACTCTAGGCTGTTTTAGCAGGGCGCCGCGCCCTGCCCGATTTTTAGCAGGCAAAACCTGCCCTGCGCCTTTTACGGCGCCCTGCTAGAACAGCCGCCCGCTTCCTGCCCTCCCAGCGTGTAAAGATCCATCCATTCATGCATTGGGAGAGAGCTGGGGGAAGCCCAGCACCGACTGAGGTGCTGGGCACGCCCCCAAAAGGTCACAGACTCTCTCTATAGTAGCGTCTGTGGGCCGCACCGCCCACTAAAATGACGTAGGCGTGGCCGCGCCCCCTAATTTGCGTGGCCGCACTCCCGTTTTGTGAGTTATCATTCATATTTTCTGACAAATGGCCAGAAAATCACAAATTCTGCTAGGGTATGTAAACTTATGAGCACAACTGTAGGTATTTGAGGATCATACCTAGGCATGTGATACCACATTGTCTTTATACATTATATATTTGTAAGTTTATTATAATTGCTTTTTCTTGTGTACAGTGTAAGAATGATCACATTATAAGAGAAAATATTGTATTAGAGAAGCAGAATCATTAATTATTTGTATAAACCTATGAATAAATATATAAATCAAATAAAATACTTGCAAATGGTCATTAAAGTTGTTAATATTTCAATGGCCACCTTTAAGCCTTAGTAATTGCGGCACATCGTTTAAAATACCTGTAGCCAATTTTATGCGAGATGGAGGTCTGGTGATTTGTCGTTGAATTTGCTTCTTACGCTTGTTCTCCATCCATTTCTCTTTGTCCTTTCTTCTTGTCATCTTTAAATGTTGACTCACCTTCTGGACAAATCTCTACAGTTGAAGGATGCTTCCAAGAACTTCATAATATTTTTGTACATTCATTTTTCCGTTGACAATATGACGATGACTGACCCTAGCTGCTAACACGCAGCCTCAAACCAAATTCCTCACAAGATATCTCACGGTCAGATTGAAGCACCGTGGGCAATATTCTTCATATAGAAAACATCTCATTAGGGTTTTTTTGGTTTTGAAATAAACAGAAATGACTGTCATCAGAGAAAATAAGTTTTCTTCACTGCTGAAAGGTCCATGACGGGTAATCTTTATCTTTAGGTAACTTCGGAATTTTGTCAGAAGATTTCCTGCTTTGCAGCTGCTCAAACTGTCTACTTGCACTCAGCCATGGGCAGTACATGTTCAGATATTAACATTTACCTTTACTATCCATTGTGACAGAAGGTCAGTGGAAGTGAAGCATCATCCTTGAGACTGATGTGTCAAAGAACTCGTTCACAACGTCTTCCTTGGATGCTATGATTGTGTAATATTGTCCATGTGTTTTTTGTGGGGTTCTTTTTGAGAGGTTTTTTTTTTTATACTGTAGATTAATTGTATTCAATTTATGCATTCTTTTGCTAGAAAAAGTATTTAATGGCAATCTACCTTGTCAAGCTTGAGGAGCGCATGAACAATTACTTCCAAATTCTGTAATGTGAACAGTGTTCTTGAGCTATTTATATCAATTACCAAATGCTAATTGGTCAAGAAACTAAAACATCTGATTGAACTACTACTGTCCGCTTGAACATTCTCTAATTGCATTGACATAGGGCATCATTTAGTTGAGAATGTGAAAAATAACTTTTTTCATTTTTTTGTTTCAATTCTAAACATAAATATCTGAACATCATCTTATAGTAGCATGATAACAGTAACAACATTGTATGTAAACACAGTTTGAGGTTAGAGTAGTGCTGAGGAGTGTCCTCACAGAGGTGCAAGGTTTTTTTCAAAGGTCTGCTAGAATTTTATCTCCATATTCCTGCTGGACACAGTAAATTCAACGGCCGTTGTGATCACCGTTATCTTTCTTATTTGATGTCTGGATTTTCCTTGGTGGTAGCAGCAGAACCAGGAAGTAGAATCAGGTAATGTGGTAAGGGATGATCATGGTTGGCAGCTGCTCCCTATATTAAGATTTTTTTCAACAACTACTTTATCTTTCATGTCTCCATGAATACAAAATGTTGACACCAGAATGACGACATGGGCATCGCATTGACATGTCATGTGTCAACTTGGGCGTTAAAATCCCAGAACTAATTGCAATAATGACAAGGGATTATCTAGATATTGTGCTATTACAGAGTCATGGTGCAATAAAAATCATGACTCGGACATAGCTATACTGGTACTGGGCTATACTTTTTTTAGGAAGGACAGATTGGGAAAAATCTGAGGAGGGGTAGCAATGTATATTAGGAAAGCATAATACTACCTTAATACAAAGTATTGAAGAAAAGCTAAGGCCCTTTGGGTGACCATAGAAACAGGGGAGAGGTCTATTCTTCTTATTGGTGTGATATACAGGCCGCCGAGTCAGGAAGAGGAGCTGGACAAGAACCTACTGCAGGACATCACTAAAAGGGCATTAAAAGGAGAGGTAATAATCATGGGAGACTTTAATCTTCCTGATGTAAACTGGTCTGTTGCTAGTTCCACTAGAAGTAAGGACGTTTGAATTCCTTGCAGGGAGCATCCCTTCATCAATTGGTGAGGGAGCCCACTCGAAAAGACGCAATATTAGACTTAATACTAACGAATGGTGACAGAATATCTGGCCTAAAAGTTGTTGAAAACCTGGGATACAGTGATCATCAAGCAGTATGGTTCAGCATAAAGACAGAGACTCATCCATACAAAAACAAAGGTGTTAGATTTTTGGGAAGGCTGATTTTGTAGGGATGAGGAAATGTGTAAGTGATTCTTTGGCAGAGCGGAGGAACTTGGAAGGAGTGCAGGAGAGTGGGAAACATTAATATCAAAAGTGTTAGGAAAAACACATGGAAAAAGAAGCCCGAGTGCTTTGCGAAAGAAGTAGCAGGTGAAAGTAAAAAAGATCACTTTTAGGAAATATAAGCAGACACAACATAATGAAGACAAAGAGATATGTCCTGTTAGGCAGAAGGAGACTAAGAAGGTAATCAGATGTGCAAAGGCACAAGCCCAGGAGAAAATGGCCCAGACAGTGGGTAAAGGAGGCAAAACTTTTTTAGGTATATAAGCGTAAAGAGAAAAAAGACGGAATAATAAGGCTAAAGACAGAGACTGGGAGTCTTGTTGAGGGAGACAGTGTAATAGATCATTTTCATAATTTGTTTTTGCTCAGTAATCACTACTGAAAGAGAGGGGAAGGGGCCACAGTTAAGTTGCAGGGTTATGCAAAAAAATTAAACAAGTACATTTACAGAGACGAAGGTCCTAACAGAACTCTCAAAGCTAAAAGTGGATAAATCAATGGGACTAGATGGGATACATCCAATGATACTAAAAAAGCTTAAAGGTGTGCACCATTAACAAAATTGTTCACTAGCTACAGGAGAAATTCCAGAAGACTGGAAAAGAGTGAATGTAGTCCCACTGCACAAAAGTGGAAGCAATGAAGAGGCAAGCAACTACCGACCAGTGAGCCTTACATCAATAGTATGGAAATTTGTGGAAACACTTTTAAAAGAAAGAGTTTTTAATTATCTGAAATCCAGCAATTTACAGGATCCCAAACAGCATGGATTCACTGGGGGGAGAGCATGTCAAACAAACCTTATTTACTTTTTTGACTGTGTGACTAAAGTAATAGATAAAGGTGAGGCCGTATATATAGCTTATCTAGATTTTCAGTAAGGCTTTTGACAATGTCCCACATCGCAAACTACTAAATAAACTCGAAAGCATGGGATTGGATAGTAAGATGGTTGAATGGATAAGATTGTGGTTGCAGGATAGAAAACCGAGAGTTGTATTAAAGTACTGCATTCACAGGAGGGAAATAAAAAGGGACAGGTAACCAGTGGAGTACCCCAGCTATCTGTACTTGTACCTGTGCTTTTAATATCTTTATTGGTGACATTGCAAATGGAATTAAAAGGAAAAGTATGCCTTTTTGCAGATAACACAATGGTATGCAAATGGGTAGACACACCAAGAGGGGTAAAACAAATGATTGATGATCTAGATAGACTATAGGAGTGGTCAAGAGCGACGCAATTACGGCTTAATGTCAAAAAATGCTAAATCATGCACTTGGGTTTCAAAAATCCAAAGGCTAAAGATAGTATTAATGGCACTATAATGGAAACTACTGAGGAGAAAAGGGATCTAGGAGTCACTATTTCATGTGACTTAAAGGTAGGTAAGCAATGTAACAAAGCAATGAGGAAGGCTAGTCCGATGCTTCGTTGCATAGGGAGAGCAATCGGCAGGAGAAAGAAAAGTAATAATGTCACTTTCTAGGTCATTGGTACGGCCTCATCCTGAATATTGTGTTCAGTTCTGGAGGCCATATCTTTAGAAGGATATTAATACAAAGATTGTACAAAGAAGGTCAACTAAAATGGTGCATGACCTACAGCACAAAACTTACATGGAAAGACTTAAAAAATCTCTATGTATAGTTTGGAGCAGAGAATGAAAATTGGGAACATGATAGAAACTTTCAACTATATCAAGGGTTTTAACAAAGTCCACGAGGGAAACATTTTTCAAATGAAGAGAAGTATTCAAACCCAAGGACATGCACTGAAACTGGAGGGAGGTAGGTTCAGGGGAAATTTGAGGAAAAAATACTTTACAGAAAGAGTAGTGGACAAGTGGAATAGTCTCCCATCAGAGGTGGCAGAGGCTAAGACTGAGCAATTTAAACATGCATGGGATATAATGATATCCTTACAAAGAACAAAAAATATCAAATGAGGTATGAGCTAAAAATATGGGAAAAAGGGGGCAGACCAGATGGTCCAAGTGGTTCTTATGTGCCGATGTTATATCAACATTTCGATATAGCATTTTCAGCTGATTGGGGCCCACACACGGTACATTTATCGCATGGTATTTGATCTTTTTAGTTCAAATAGCATTGCATCTAGTTCAAATAGCAAAGTGTATATTGTTCCTTGCGATGCAATCTGCGCTCCCCTCTAGTCCATATCTCAAGGCAAAACAGTATGTGCAGGCAGGTATTTCTGTACTACAGCACACATAGTACATTGTAGTGTATTCAAAATCGGATGTAGTTCAAATAGCATGCAGTTCAAATAGCATATACCCCACTCTAGTCCAAATCGCATAGCACACATTGTGTAGGCTCAAATCTCACCTAGCACAAATAGCACCGTGTGTGGGCCCCATAACACTAAAATGGACTGGTCACTTTCTGTCCTTTGATATTCACAATATTGACATTATAACCATGTTTGACATTTTGTCCCTATCTACACTGTAAATGTTGACATAGTGATGGCATACCGTCCCACCTTATTGCGTCCCTAGCTGCACACATATGGCAGTCATCTTTGGCTTCTTTAATATTTGTGGCTGATAATGCTTCTGTTTTCCAGTTCCTACAGTATATTCTCCTTCCCAGCAGCAACTATGATTAATTCTGCTATCTGTTGTATCACTCATTCTAAGGTTATTAGTTCGAGTGCAGGGCCGACTACCTTCAGTTTCATGTCATTGTACATAATATGGATGTACTATGTTAAAGTGTGGTGTATCTTAGGAGTGGGATATATAGGGCAGCAAGTGAACTCTCCTTGAAGTTGATATGTTGGAAGCAGGAAAAATGGGCAAGGGTAAGGCTCTGAGAGACTTTGACAAGTGCTAAATTGTGGTGGCTAGATGACTGAGTTGTATCTCTAGAATGTCAGGCCTTGTGCGGTGTTCACGGGAATACAGTGGTTAGAACCTACCGGAAGTGGTCCAAGGAAAGAGAACCGGTGAACTGGCAACAGGGTCATGGGTGCCCAAGGCTCTTTGTTGCATGTGGGGAGCGAAGGCCAGCCCGTATGGTCCTATCTCACAGAAGAGCTACTGAAGCACACACTGCAGAAAACATTAATACTGGCTATGATAGAAAGGTGTCCGTGCTGCAAACCGTGCTGTTTGCTGTGTAGTCACAGACCAGTCATAGGTGTCAATCCAATTAGGTGCGAGTTGCAAGATGTTTCATGATACTCCCAGACATTTGCACGAATGCACATTGTCAGTCATATGTGATGTGACAGAAGTGCATGAAAGAGTGGGGTGACCTTCCTGGACCACAAAAAAAGGACAGTTTTTTTGTTTGCAAATCATACAGAAGGCTGTTAGTGATCATAAGGAAAGTACTGGAGATTTTTTAACAGTGGCTGATGTGCATTCAAACATGATAAAAAGCAAACTTTACTTTCATACGAAAAAAATAAAAATGCAAAAAAAGTAGGAAAAAGATGCTTTAGTGGTAGTTTGAGGTGACTTTCAAAATAAAAAAAAAACACCTATAAAACCAATTATTTATAAAAAATATATATATTTTTTAAGCCCCATAAAATGACAGACTTATTGGACTAATCAAGCTAATTGGAAACTTCGTCCGACTTATGGTGTCTCGGCCTAACCTTAAAATAAGGATTTTCACTATCATCTTTCTCCTCAGAGAGGGGCAAACTGAAAAATGTGAGTTGACACTGCCTGGTTTAAATATAATTTTCTAATTTGATTGCAAAATGCGTATTTGCAGAGAAAACGGCAACTTGCATTAAATAGAATTGACCTCATAGTGCCCATACTGACCCCTGTCCATCACCTAAAGTGCCTTCAATGGGCACGTGAGCGTCTGAACTGGACTATTGAGCAATCGAAGCTGATGACTTGGTTTGATGAATCACATGTTCTTTTACATGTGGACGGCCGGGTGAGTGTACATTGTTTGTTTATCTGGAGAACAGATGGCACCAGGATGCAGTATGGGAAGAACGCAAGCCAACGGAGGCAGTGTGATGCTCTTGGCAATGTTCTGCTAGGAAACCGTGGGTACTAGAATTCACGTGGATGTTACTTTGACATGTACCACTAACCTAAACATGCAAACCAGGTACACCCCTACGTGGCAAAGGTTTTCCCTGATGGCATTGGCCTCTTTCAGCAGGATAATGTATCCATAACAGACGGTTTAAGGAACAGGATGAAGAGTATAAATTCCCCAGAACTCAATCCGACCAATCCATGGAGGGCCAACCTTGCCACTTACACCACTTAAGGATCTACTGGTAGCGTTTTGGTGCCAAATACCACGAGACACCTTAACCACTTAACTGGCTAATATTATTTCTCTAACGTCCTAAGTGGATGCTGGGGACTCCGTAAGGACCATGGGGAATAGCGGCTCCGCAGGAGACTGGGCACATCTAAAGAAAGCTTTAGGACTATCTGGTGTGCACTGGCTCCTCCCCCTATGACCCTCCTCCAAGCCTCAGTTAGATCTTTATACCCGAACGAGAAGGGTGCACACTAGGGGCTCTCCTGAGCTTCTTAGTGAAAGTTTTAGTTTAGGTTTTTTATTTTCAGTGAGACCTGCTGGCAACAGGCTCACTGCATCGAGGGACTAAGGGGAGAAGAAGCGAACTCACCTGCGTGCAGAGTGGATTGGGCTTCTTAGGCTACTGGACATTAGCTCCAGAGGGACGATCACAGGCCCAGCCTGGATGGGTCCCAGAGCCGCGCCGCCGGCCCCCTTACAGAGCCAGAAGGCAGAAGAGGTCCGGAAAATCGGCGGCAGAAGACGTCCTGTCTTCAACAAGGTAGCGCACAGCACTGCAGCTGTGCGCCATTGCTCTCAGCACACTTCACACTCCGGTCACTGAGGGTGCAGGGCGCTGGGGGGGGCGCCCTGAGACGCAATAAAAAACACCTTGGATGGCAAAAAATGCATCACATATAGCTCCTGGGCTATATGGATGCATTTAACCCCTGCCAGAATACATAGAAAAACGGGAGATAAGGCCGCCGATAAGGGGGCGGAGCCTATCTCCTCAGCACACTGGCGCCATTTTCCCTCACAGCTCCGTTGGAGGGAAGCTCCCTGTCTCTCCCCTGCAGTCACTACACTACAGAAAGGGTTAAAAAAGAGAGGGGGGGCACTAATTACGCGCAGTATTAAAGATACAGCAGCTATAAGGGGAAAAACACTTATATAAGGTTATCCCTGTATATATATATAGCGCTCTGGTGTGTGCTGGCAAACTCTCCCTCTGTCTCCCTAAAGGGCTAGTGGGGTCCTGTCCTCTATCAGAGCATTCCCTGTGTGTGTGCTGTATGTCGGTACGTTTGTGTCGACATGTATGAGGAGAAAAATTACGTGGAGACGGAGCAGATTGCCTGTAATAGTGATGTCACCCCCTAGGGGGTCGACACCTGAGTGGATGAACTGTTGGAAGGAATTACGTGACAGTGTCAGCTCTGTATAAAAGACAGTGGTTGACATGAGACAGCCGACTACTCAGCTTGGGCCTGTCCAGACGTCTCATAGGCCGTCAGGGGCTCTAAAGCGCCCGTTACCTCAGATGGCAGATATAGACGCCGACACGGATACTGACTCCAGTGTCGACGGTGAAGAGACAAATGTGACTTCCAGTAGGGCCACACGTTACATGATTGAGGCAATGAAAAATGTTTTACACATTTCTGATAATACGAGTACCACCAAAAAGGGGTATTATGTTCGGTGAGGAAAAACTACCTGTAGTTTTCCTGAATCTGAGAAATTAAATGAGGCGTGTGATGATGCGTGGTTTTCCCCCGATGATAACTGATAATTTCTAAAATGTTATTGGCATTATATCCTTTCCCGCCAGAGGTTAGGGTGCGTTGGGAAACACCCCCTAGGGTGGATAAAGCGCTCACACGCTTGTAAGGGCTCTACCCTCTCCTGAGATGGCCGCCCTTAAGGATCCTGCTGATAGAAAGCAGGAGGGTATCCTAAAATGTATTTACACACATACTGGTGTTATACTGCGACCAGCAATCGCCTCAGCCTGGATGTGCAGTGCTGGGTTGGCGTGGTCGGATTCCCTGACTAAAAATATTGATACCCTAGATAGGGACAGTATATTTTTGCCTATAGAGCATTTAAAAGATGCATTTCTATATATGCGTGATGCACAGCGGAATATTTGCCGACTGGCATCAAGTCTAAGTGCGTTGTCCATTTCTACCAGTAGTAGGTTATGGACACGTCAGAGGTCAGGTGATGCGTATTCCAAACGGCATTTGGAAGTATTGCCTTATTAAAGGGAGGAGTTATTTGGGGTCTGTCTTTCAGACCTGGTGGCCACGGCAACAGCTGGGAAATCCACGTTTGTACCCCAGGTCGCCTCTCAACATGAGAAGACGCCGTATTATCAGGCGCAGTCTTTTCGTGGACAAGCGGGCAAAAGGTTTCTCATTTCTGCCCCGTGACAGAGGGAGAGGAAAAAGGCTGCAGAAATCAGCCAGTTCCCAGGAATAGAAACCCTCTCCCGCCTCTGCCAAGCCCTCAGTATGACGCTGGGGCTTTACAAGCAGAATCAGGCACGGTGGGGGGCCCGTCTCAATGAATTTCAGCGCGCAGTGGGCTCACTCGCAAGTAGACCCCTGGATCCTTCAGGTGATATCTCAGGGGTACAAATTAGAATTCGAGACGTCTCCCCCTCGCCGTTTCCTAAAGTCGGCTTTACCGATGTCTCCTTCTGACAGGGAGACAGTTTTGGAAGCCATTCACAAGCTGTATTCCCAGCAGGTGATAATCAAGGTACCCCTCCTGCAACAGGGAACGGGGTATTATTCCACACTGTTGTGGTACCGAAGCCGGACGGCTCGGTGAGACAGATTCTAAATCTAAAATCTTTGAACACTTACATACAGAGGTTCAAATTCAAGATTGAGTCACTCAGAGCAGTGATTGCGAACCTGGAAGAAGGGGACTACATGATGTCTCGGGACATCAAGGATGCTTACCTTCATGTCAAAATGTACCCTTCTCATCAAGGGTACCTCAGGTTTATGGTACAGAACTGTCACTATCAGTTCAGACGCTGCCGTATGGATGGTCCACGGCACCCCGGGTCTTTACCAAGGTAATGGCCGAAATGATGATATTCCTTCGAAGGAAGGGAATTTTAGTTATCCCTTACTTGGACGATTCCCTGATAAGGGTAAGATCCAGGGAACAGTTGGAGGTCGGTGTAGCACTATCTCAGGTAGTGTTGCGGCAGCACGATTGGATTCTCAATATTCCAAAATCGCAGCTGGTTCCGACGACTTGTCTTCTGTTCCTAGGGATGATCCTGGACACAGTCCAGAAAAAAGGTGTTTCTCCCGGAGGAGAAAGCCAGGGAGTTATCCGAGCTAGTCAGGAACCTCCTAAAACCGAGCCAAGCCTCAGTGCATCAATGCACAAGGGTTCTGGGTAAAATGGTGGCTTCCTACGAAGCAATCCCATTCGGCAGATTCCACGCAAGAACTTTCCAGTGGGACCTGCTGGACAAATGGTCCGGGTCGCATCTTCAGATGCATCAGCGGATAACCCTGTCACCAATGACAAGGGTGTCCCTCCTGTGGTGGTTGCAGAGTGCTCATCTTCTAGAGGGCCGCAGATTCGGCATTCAGGACTGGGTCCTGGTGACCACGGATGCCAGCCTGCGAGGCTGGGGAGCAGTCACACAGGGAAGGAATATCCAGGGCTTATGGTCAAGCCTGGAGACATCACTTCACATAAATATCCTGAAGCTAAGGGCCATTTACAATGCTCTAAGCTTAGCAAGACCTCTGCTTCAAGGTCAGCCGGTGTTGATCCAGTCAGACAACATCACGGCAGTCACCCACGTAAACAGACAGGGTGGCACAAGAAGCAGGAGGGCAATGGCAGAAGCTGCAAGGATTCTTCGCTGGGCGGAAAATCATGTGATAGCACTGTCAGCAGTATTCATTCCGGGAGTGGACAACTGGGAAGCAGACTTCCTCAGCACGACCTCCACCCGGGAGAGTGGGGACTTCACCCAGAAGTCTTCCACATGATTATAAACCGTTGGGAAAAACTCGACAGGTATTGCGCCAGGTCAAGGGACCCTCAGGCAATAGCTGTAGACGCTCTGGTAACACCGTGGGTGTACCAGTCAGTGTATGTGTTCCCTCCTCTGCCTCTCATACCCAAGGTACTGAGATTGATAAGATGGAGAGGAGTAAGCACTATATTCGTGGCTCCGGATTGGCCAAGAAGGACTTGGTAACCGGAACTTCAAGAGATGCTCACGGAGGATCCGTGGCCTCTACCTCTAAGAAGGGACCTGCTCCAGCAAGGACCCTGTCTGTTCCAAGACTTACCGCGGCTGCGTTTGACGGCATGACGGTTGAACGCCGGATCCTGAAGGAAAAAAGGCATTCCGGATGAAGTCATCCCTATCCTGATCAAAGCCAGGAAGGATGTAACCGCAAAACATTATCACCGCATTTGGCGAAAATATGTTGCGTGGTGCGAGGCCAGTAAGGCCCGACGGAGGAAATTCAACTGGGTCGATTCCTACATTTCCTGCAAACAGGAGTGTCTATGGGCCTGAAATTGGGGTCCATTAAGGTTCAAATTTCGGCCCTGTCAATTTTCTTCCAAAAAGAACTAGCTTCAGTCCCTGAAGTTTAGACGTTTGTAAAAGGGGTACTGCATATACAGCCTCCTTTTGTGCCTCCAGTGGCACTTTGGGATCTCAATGTAGTTTTTGGGTTCCAAAAGTCACATTGGTTTGAACCACTTAAATCTGTGGAGTTAAAATATCTCACATGGAAAGTGGTCATGCTGTTGGCCCTGGCCTGGGCCAGGCGCGTGTCAGAATTGGCGGCTTTATCCTGTAAAAGCCCTTATCTGATTTTCCATTCGGACAGGGCGGAATTGAGGACTCGTCCTCCGTTTCTCCCTAAGGTGTTTTCAGCGTTTCACCTGAACCAACCTATTGTGGTGCCTGCGGCTACTAGGGACTTGGAGGACTCCAAGTTGCTAGACGTTGTCAGGGCCCTGAAAATATATGTTTCCAGGACGGCTGGAGTCAGGAAAACTGACTCGCTGTTTATCCTGTATGCACCCAACAAGCTGGGTGCTCCTGCTTCTAAGCAGACTATTGCTCGTTGGATTTGTAGTACAATTCAGCTTGCACATTCTGTGGCAGGCCTGCCACAGCCAAAAATCTGTAAATGCCCACTCCACAAGGAAGGTGGGCTCATCTTGGGCGGCTGCCCGAGGGGTCTCGGCTTTACAACTTTGCCGAGCAGCTACTTGGTCAGGAGCAAATACGTTTGTAAAATTCTACAAAATTGATACCCTGGCTGAGGAGGACCTGGAGTTCTCTCATTTGGTGCTGCAGAGTCATCCGCACTCTCCCGCCCGTTTGGGAGCTTTGGTATAATCCCCATGGTCCTTACGGAGTCCCCAGCATCCACTTAGGACGTTAGAGAAAATAAGAATTTACTTACCGATAATTCTATTTCTCGTAGTCCGTAGTGGATGCCATCCCAAGTGCGGATTGTCTGCAATACTGGTACATAGTTATTGTTACCAAAAAATCGGGTTATTGCTGTAGTGAGCCATCTTTTCTAGAGGCTCCTCTGTTATCATGCTGTTAACTGGGTTCAGATCACAAGTTGTACGGTGTGATTGGTGTGGCTGGTATGAGTCTTACCCGGGATTCAAGATCCTTCCTTATTGTGTACGCTCGTCCGGGCACAGTATCCTAACTGAGGCTTGGAGGAGGGTCATAGGGGGAGGAGCCAGTGCACACCAGATAGTCCTAAAGCTTTCTTTGATGTGCCCAGTCTCCTGCGGAGCCGCTATTCCCCATGGTCCTTACGGAGTCCCCAGCATCCACTACGGACTACGAGAAATAGAATTATCGGTAAGTAAATTCTTATTTTCCACAAACCGCAGCAGACACTGGGGGAGGGAATAGGGAAGCAGAGGTGCAGGGCAGTACCTCTTAGAGTGGCATCTGCTGGTGGGCGTTTCTAAGTGGTCCCATCAGATGCGACCATGTCAGGGAAAGCACAGCTTAACTTGGTTACATCTGGTGCGACCACGCCAGCCAAGTGGTTAAGAAACCTTGTGAAGTCCATGCCTCAACAGGTCAGAGCTATATTTGTGGCATGAGGGGGTATACAATATTAGACCTGTGGTTTTAATGATATCAGGGTGTGTATACATATGAGTTTGTGTTTAAACATTTACACACACCCCCAGGTGTATGTAATAAATATGAATCTAATATTTTTTGGGTGAAGGAGGTGTGGGTGTGAAAATGCACTATAACAAGACGCACTCTAGTTGTGGCTGGTGTAGATTATTATGCAGATATACATTTGGTGAAATGGTCTCTCACGTTGGTCTGCCTTTCTTTGTTGATCTACACATAGCAGTTTCCAGACACAATAAATACAAATGTTTAGATAAAACAATTGGGTACCTAAAAGCTTTATATAATCCAGTGTGCAAAATATAGCTTCAAAAGGCAAATTCAAAGCTGTCTTCTGTTTTAAAGCTAAAAAAAAAAAGTATGGGATGGACACGGTTTGCAGCATTTGCCCACTGTTCTGCCAGCTATAACATTTTAATTATACAATTCTCATTTTCTAATAGCTACAGTACCACAGGTAACTAAGCTGTGGGTTACTGGTAGCCATAGTACATTTTACATTTTGCCTCTGGGCAAGACAAAAGTTGGAGGATGATGTGTAAGTAATAAACATGTTGGGTTTTTCTTTTTCTGAAACAAGCTGTGCCGTCAGCTCTCTTTACAGATGGCTCAGGGTTAGATACAATCAGAATATTAGGTCAGTACATTCATCTGAAAATCCTACGGTACCTCAAAGGCATTCCGCTTTTATGAAAATTACTTTGCTACTCAAGCTCTGATTCATCCATGTTCCTGGCAACAGGATGAGTAATTTAATTGGAGTATTTTGGCCATCTATCTGCAGTTATAATTCTTCATCATTTCTATACAAACTGCTTCTGATAGTTTAAAGCTTGAAAAGAATAGAGCAAATTCTTCCCTTCTAATTAGGAAAAAGCAGGAGTAGGATGGAAGGCCATAAAGCAGAGGTTCTCAAACTCTGTCCTCGGGGGCACACAGTGCATGTTTTGCAGGTAACCCAGCAGGTGCACAGGTGTATTAATTACTCACTGACACATTTTAAAAGGTCCACAGGTGGAGCTAATTATTTCACATGCGATTCTGTGAGGAGACCTGCAAAACATGCACTGTGTAGGGTCCTGAGGACCGAGTTTGAGAACCTCTGCCATAAATTATATGAAAGGAGCTTTCCTATTTGTTCTTTGTTCTGTCAATATTGCTTGGTGGAGATGAAAAATCATAATTTGAATGCATGTATTATAAGACTTGTGTGTACATAGGCAATAGATATTACATGCAATATAAAATGTCAAAGTTAATATTTTGTATGAAAATGAAAAAGTTGAATTAGTTTTTCATAGCGACTGGAAGTTAAAAAATGGAAATATATTTGTGTTTCTGTTTTTTTTTTTTTTTTTTTTTTTTTTTTATTAACCTGTTCTAGTAGTTCAACAAGGTTACTGAAGTAGTTCTAGCAGTAGTCTATCTGGGTTTGCTGTAAGGTGACCGTAAATCCAGGTAGACCTCTCTCTCTGATTAGATTGGCAGCTGGCAAGGGTGTACAGTACATTTGTGTGCCAAGGAGGAGGATCTGTTCTTTCTTTACATCTTTTACAAATGTGTGCATACTGGTGAACTACCATGTGTCTAGTTTGCAGGCCGCAGAAATTGTGTTTTTCATGTACAGGGTAAAAAAGTGCTACAGGTACATGTCCTTTTGAAACCATGATGATGCTATGGACACAGTTGCTGCCACCTTCTCCACATTCTGTGTTTCTGCCACTCTTCACTGTGGTATTGCTTTGTGTGTTTGGGGGATTAGGGTACTGTAGATCTCCACAGGCCACTTTCTCTCTGTAAAGTGTCAGTGCAGCTCCACAACTCAGAGTGTGCTTGGCGGTAGAACTGTAATTGTTCTGCTGGTATAACGCAGTCTGTGGGTGAGCATTTGGACAGCAGATTTTCTTGTACTTTTTGACTCGCTGGACAGCTGGTGGCAGCATTCCAGATGCAGACTGCAGTCTACCTGCTGACTACCACGGTACTAGAAACTATTGCATGGTGAAATTATAGAAGCATCTGTTCTCAACCATTGCAAGTATGATGTGATGGTGCCCACTGTCTACATTTTTGTCTCCTGACGCAGCCATATATGATCTCGTTATCACTCTTTTTTTGTGAAGCACACACAATTTTTTTTGAAAGACAATATAGTAAGGTTTGAACTTTTTGTTTGCCCGGCATTTAAAATAAATTGTATCACACGTGAGCAGATTATAATTAAGCAACCTCTTTTCAAGGCAGGCTCACTCTATCAAGTAGATCAGGTTTAGGTTGTTTTGCAAGTGTAGTAGTTTGTGCAATGAAAATATTACTTCTGATAAGAGATTCTGATTAAAATTCAAAGAAACTTTGTCCTGGCCGCAGGATCATCGGAGATTAGATTGTCAACGTGCGGGAAGAGCTTGCAAACTTGTTTGATTAGTTGGCAACATGGTTGTGATCATTTTAGCTTGTGTGTTTTGCTCTGCAAACTGTGGGCAATATCACCCTGCTTTACAGAAATGCTAGTAGGTCCAGGGAATGGGAAAGGGCGCTAAATGTGCCTGATATCCCTCATCCTGGCACCTACACACTCACAGGAAACCTTATTTGAGGAATATTTACCAGACAATGACAATCTATACTACAAAAATTGGTAATTCCAAAGATTGTGGGGGTTCTAATGACCTTATGTCCTGTTTCACTCATACCGGTTTTGAACGGACAGCAAAAAGCCAGACACAAGTTGTCAGTTTTTTTGCTGGCAGACAGTGCCTTTCACACAAAACGGCTTTGAGCCGTATTTAATGCTGTTTGCATGCGCAGCAGCAGCAGAAAATCCCGTTGTGTGTGAAAGAGCCCGTTAACACACATACGGTAGACATCCTATTCAGTGGATATTTCCGGCAGCAACGCGGCGACCGGGCTGTTTCCGTGCCGTGTGAAAGGAGCAATGTGTTTTCATATATAACTGAAAACACTGCGAGGCAAAAAGCTCGTGTGAAATAACTCTCAGGGTGTTTTTAATTCCCTTATCCTGGCTTTAAGAAACACAGGTGTGCCATAATTTGATGTGGTAGGTGTCTACTTTTCAAAATGCTGTGCCTTGTTGGGCTAGCTAGAATAGTATCCCTACTTACCTGATGCGTGTTATTGCAACTATTTAAAAAAAAAGATGTATCATTATACCTACAGTAAGTGTAAAATCCTGTTTTTTGTTTTTCCTCCCCGGTTTTGGGAAGATGGAATAATGCCAGCGCAAGAACTACAAAGTATTCTTTGATGTTGGTTAGAGGAAAGATTTGCTAATTTTTTTACTTTTTTGCAATTTTATAATGAAATTTTGAGTAGGTTTAATGTGCATTAAGGGGGTAATTCAGAGTGCATTGCTGCAGCAGCAGCAATCGCAATCTGAATTACTATGTGCATGCGCGGCAGGCACACTGCGTATGTGCAGCCAGTGAGATGCGAAAGCTGGTGTGATCGCATCTGCCTGATTGGCAGGCAGAGGCGGGGCGGGAGGGGGCGTGCCAACAGCGTTAAAATGCCATTGGCGGGGCACGGTCTGGACAACGGAGGCGTGTCCGGACTGTTGGGGGAGGAGCGCGCCGGCTGTGTGAAGTCACACGCAGCCGTTGCGACACGGTACACAGCAGTTAGCCCCCTGCCAGCGCACAGGAGCTGCGATGGCAGGGACCTACTTTTCAGGTACAAAAGCATCACCACCATGCAATGCTTTTGTATCTGTGCAAGGGGGGGCAGGGCCTGACATGCGGGTCGGAATAGCCCTGTGCTGTGGGCGTCCCCCCGCATGTCAGAGAAAGTGATCGTAGATGTGCTAAATTTAGCACATCTGCGATCAACTCTGAATTACCCCCTAAGTTACAGATATTGATGTTGGAATGTGACCAGTCTAAAAAGTGCCAATATAGGCTCAGTCTGAGAGAGAAAAAAAGCCTCAGTAATGTAGGGTTAATAGGTAAATTAATCTGTGTATTGTAGTATTGTAGAAGTAATTTTACAAATGTCAAAGTATTTTACGCAAATCATTCAGGCTATTCTCACTTTTCTTCACACTTTTTCCTCAGTTAGCTTGCTGACCTACTGTACAGTAGGTTTTTCTGTAAAAATATTTTCTCCAGTGTTGTCGGAGAAGAATTAGGGGTATATGCAATTCACGGCGAATCGCGGCAAATTATCGCCGTTTTTAAATTCGACACAATTCGACAGGTGAATTCCGGCAGGTGGCTGCTGGAATTCACCATATTCAATGCAAAACGGATTCGACAGTCCCGCGGGCGAAAATCGGACGATTTGGCGGATTTTGCCGCGATTTTAAAAAACGGGAAAAAACTGGAAAAACACGGGGAAAAAAATGGCGTGGGGTCCCCCCTCCAAAGCATAACCAGCCTCGGGCTCTTCGAGCTGGTCCTGGTTCTAAAAATGCGGGGAAAAAAGAGTAGGGGTCCCCCGTATTTTTAACACCAGCATCGGGCTCCACTAGCTGGACAGATAATGCCACAGCCGGGGGTCACTTTTATGCCGTACCCTGCGGCCGTGGCATTAACTACCCAACTAGTCACCCCTGGCCGGGGTACCCTGGGGGAGTGGGGACCCCTACAATCAAGGGGTCCCCCCCCCAGCCACCCAAGGGCCAGGGGTAAAGCCCGAGGCTGTCCCCCCCCATCCAATGGGCTGCGGATGGGGGGGCTGATAGCCTTTTGTGATAATAAAAAGATATTGTTTTTTCCAGTAGTACTACAAGTCCCAGCAAGCCTCCCCCGCAAGCTGGTACTTGGAGAACCACAAGTACCAGCATGCGGGAGAAAAACGGGCCCGCTGGTACCTGTAGTACTACTGAAAAAAAAATACCCAAATAAAAACAGTACACAGACACCTTGATAGTAAAACTTTTTCTCGAACGTCCTAGTGGATGCTGGGGACTCCGAAAGGACCATGGGGAATAGCGGCTCCGCAGGAGACTGGGCACAAAAGTAAAAGCTTTAGGACTACCTGGTGTGCACTGGCTCCTCCCCCCATGACCCTCCCCCAAGCCTCAGTTAGATTTTTGTGCCCGAACGAGAAGGGTGCATACTAAGGGGCTCTCCTGAGCTGCTTAGAGTAAAAGTTTAAAGTAGGTTTTTTATTTTCAGTGAGACCTGCTGGCAACAGGCTCACTGCACCGTGGGACTAAGGGGAGAAGAAGCGAACTCACCTGCGTGCAGAGTGGATTGGGCTTCTTAGGCTACTGGACATTAGCTCCAGAGGGACGATCACAGGCCCAGCCATGGATGGGTCCCAGAGCCGCGCCGCCGGCCCCCTTACAAAGCCAGAAGACTGAAGAGGTCCGGAAAATCGGCGGCAGAAGACGTCCTGTCTTCAATAAGGTAGCGCACAGCACCGCAGCTGTGCGCCATTGCTCTCAGCACACTTCACACTCCGGTCGCTGGGGGGGGCGCCCTGAGACGCAATAAAAACACCTTTTTTGGCAAAAAATACATCACATATAGCTCCTGGGCTATATGGATGCATTTAACCCCTGCCAATTTTTCCATAAAAAAGCGGGAGAAAGGCCGCCGAGAAGGGGGCGGAGCCTATCTCCTCAGCACACTGGCATTTTTTCCTCACAGCTCCGTTGGAGGAAGGCTCCCTGACTCTCCCCTGCAGTCCTGAACTACAGAAACAGGGTAAAACAAGAGAGGGGGGGGCACTAATTTGGCAGATAAATATATACAGCAGCTATATCAGGGAAAAACACTTATATAAGGTTATCCCTATATATATATATAGCGCTCTGGTGTGTGCTGGCAAACTCTCCCTCTGTCTCCCCAAAGGGCTAGTGGGGTCCTGTCCTCTGTCAGAGCATTCCCTGTGTGTGTGCTGTGTGTCGGTACGTTGTGTCGACATGTATGAGGAGGAAAATGGTGTGGAGGCGGAGCAATTGCCTGTGTTAGTGATGTCACCCCCTAGGGAGTCGACACCTGACTGGATGGTCTTATGGAAAGAATTACGTGATAGTGTCAGCACTTTACAAAAGACTGTTGACGACATGAGACAGCCGGCAAATCAGTTAATACCTGTACAGGCATCTCAAACACCGTCAGGGGCTCTAAAACGCCCGTTACCTCAGGTCGATACAGACACTGACACGGACACTGACTCCAGTGTCGACGGTGAGGAAACAAACGTATTTTCCAGTAGGGCCACACGTTACATGATCACGGCAATGAAGGAGGTTTTGAACATTTCTGATACTACAAGTACCACAAAAAAGGGTATTATGTGGGGTGTGAAAAAACTACCCGTAGTTTTTCCTGAATCAGATGAATTAAGTGAGGTGTGTGATGAAGCGTGGGTTTCCCCCGATAAAAAACTGCTAATTTCTAAAAAATTATTGGCATTATACCCTTTCCCGCCAGAGGTTAGGGCACGTTGGGAAACACCCCCTAGGGTAGATAAGGCGCTCACACGCTTATCAAAACAAGTGGCGTTACCGTCTCCTGATACGGCCGCCCTCAAGGAACCAGCTGATAGGAAGCTGGAAAATATCCTAAAAAGTATATACACACATACTGGTATTATACTGCGACCAGCAATCGCCTCAGCCTGGATGTGCAGTGCTGGGGTGGCTTGGTCGGATTCCCTGACTGAAAATATTGATACCCTGGACAGGGACAATATATTATTGACTATAGAGCATTTAAAGGATGCATTTCTATATATGCGAGATGCACAGAGGGATATTTGCACTCTGGCATCAAGAGTAAGTGCGATGTCCATTTCTGCCAGAAGAGGGTTATGGACGCGACAGTGGTCAGGTGATGCGGATTCCAAACGGCATATGGAAGTATTGCCGTATAAAGGGGAGGAGTTATTTGGGGTCGGTCTATCGGACCTGGTGGCCACGGCAACGGCTGGGAAATCCACCTTTTTACCCCAGGTCACCTCTCAGCAGAAAAAGATACCGTCTTTTCAGGCTCAGTCCTTTCGTCCCCGTAAGGGCAAGCGGGCAAAAGGCCACTCATATCTGCCCCGGGGCAGAGGAAGGGGAAAAAGACTGCAGCAGACAGCCTCTTCCCACGAACAGAAGCCCTCCCCCGCTTCTGCCAAGTCCTCAGCATGACGCTGGGGCCTTACAAGCGGACTCAGGCACGGTGGGGGCCCGTCTCAAGAATTTCAGCGCGCAGTGGGCTCACTCGCAAGTGGACCCCTGGATCCTGCAGGTAGTATCTCAGGGGTACAAATTGGAATTCGAGACGTCTCCCCCTCGCCGGTTCCTGAAGTCTGCTTTACCAACGTCTTCCCCCGACAGGGAGGCGGTATTGGAAGCCATTCACAAGCTGTATTCCCAGCAGGTGATAATCAAGGTACCCCTCCTACAACAGGGAAAGGGGTATTATTCCACGCTGTTTGTGGTACCGAAGCCAGACGGCTCGGTGAGACCCATTTTAAATCTGAAATCCTTGAACACTTACATAAAAAGGTTCAAGTTCAAGATGGAGTCACTCAGAGCAGTGATAGCGAACCTGGAAGAAGGGGACTTTATGGCGTCTCTGGACATCAAGGATGCTTACCTCCATGTCCCAATTTGCCCTTCTCACCAAGGGTACCTCAGGTTTGTGGTACAGAACTGTCACTATCAGTTTCAGACGCTGCCGTTTGGATTGTCCACGGCACCCCGGGTCTTTACCAAGGTAATGGCCGAAATGATGATTCTTCTTCGAAGAAAAGGCGTCTTAATTATCCCTTACTTGGACGATCTCCTGATAAGGGCAAGGTCCAGAGAACAGTTAGAGGTCGGAGTAGCACTATCTCAAGTAGTACTACGACAGCACGGATGGATTCTAAATATTCCAAAATCGCAGCTGATTCCGACGACACGTCTGCTGTTCCTAGGGATGATTCTGGACACAGTACAGACAAAGGTGTTTCTCCCGGAGGAGAAAGACAGGGAGTTATCCGACCTAGTCAGGAACCTCCTAAGACCAGGCCAAGTGTCAGTGCATCAATGCACAAGGGTCCTGGGAAAGATGGTGGCTTCTTACGAAGCGATTCCATTCGGCAGATTCCACGCAAGAACTTTTCAGTGGGATCTGCTGGACAAATGGTCCGGATCGCATCTTCAAATGCATCAGCGGATAACCCTGTCTCCAAGGACAAGGGTGTCTCTCCTGTGGTGGTTACAGAGTGCTCATCTCCTAGAGGGCCGCAGATTCGGCATTCAGGATTGGATCCTGGTGACCACGGATGCCAGCCTGAGAGGCTGGGGAGCAGTCACACAGGGAAAAAATTTCCAGGGCTTGTGGTCAAGCATGGAAACGTCACTTCACATAAATATCCTGGAACTAAGGGCCATTTACAATGCCCTAAGTCAGGCAAGGCCTCTGCTTCAGGGTCAGCCGGTGTTGATCCAGTCGGACAACATCACGGCAGTCGCCCACGTAAACAGACAGGGCGGCACAAGAAGCATGAGGGCAATGACGGAAGTTGCAAGGATTCTTCGCTGGGCGGAAAATCATGTGATAGCACTGTCAGCAGTGTTCATTCCGGGAGTGGACAACTGGGAAGCAGACTTCCTCAGCAGACACGATCTTCACCCGGGGGAGTGGGGACTTCACCCAGAAGTCTTCCACATGATTGTGAACCGTTGGGAAAAACCAAAGGTGGACATGATGGCGTCCCGCCTCAACAAAAAACTGGACATATATTGCGCCAGGTCAAGGGACCCTCAGGCAATAGCTGTGGACGCTCTGGTAACACCGTGGGTGTACCAGTCAGTATATGTGTTCCCTCCTCTGCCTCTCATACCCAAGGTACTGAGAATCATAAGAAGGAGAGGTGTAAAGACTATACTCGTGGCTCCGGATTGGCCAAGAAGGACTTGGTACCCGGAAATTCAAGAGATGCTCACGGAAGACCCGTGGCCTCTACCTCTAAGAAAGGACCTGCTCCAGCAGGGACCATGTCTGTTCCAAGACTTACCGCGGCTGCGTTTGACGGCATGGCGGTTGAACGCCGGATCCAGAAGGAAAAAGGGCATTCCGGATGAAGTTATCCCTACCCTGATCAAAGCCAGGAAGGGTGTAACTGTGCAACATTATCACCGTATTTGGCGTAAATATGTTGCGTGGTGTGAGGCCAGGAAGGCCCCTACAGAGGAATTTCAACTGGGTCGATTCCTGCATTTCCTGCAAACAGGACTGTCTATGGGCCTCAAATTAGGGTCCATTAAGGTTCAAATTTCGGCCCTGTCAATATTCTTCCAAAAAGAACTAGCTTCAGTTCCTGAAGTTCAGACGTTTGTCAAGGGGGTACTGCATATACAGCCTCTTTTTGTGCCTCCAGTGGCACCTTGGGATCTCAACTTAGTTTTGGGATTCCTAAAATCACATTGGTTTGAACCACTCACCACTGTGGACTTAAAATATCTCACATGGAAAGTGGTAATGCTGTTAGCCCTGGCTTCAGCCAGGCGTGTATCAGAATTGGCGGCTTTATCCTATAAAAGCCCTTACCTAATTTTTCATACGGACAGGGCAGAATTGAGGACTCGTCCTCAATTTCTCCCTAAGGTGGTTTCAGCATTTCACTTAAACCAGCCTATTGTGGTGCCTGCGGCTACTAGGGACTTGGAGGATTCCAAGTTGCTGGACGTAGTCAGGGCCCTGAAAATATATGTTTCCAGGACGGCTGGAGTCAGAAAATCTGACTCGCTGTTTATCCTGTATGCACCCAACAAGCTGGGTGCCCCTGCTTCTAAGCAGACGATTGCTCGTTGGATTTGTAGTACAATTCAGCTTGCACATTCTGTGGCAGGCCTGCCACAGCCAAAATCTGTAAAAGCCCATTCCACACGGAAAGTGGGCTCATCTTGGGCGGCTGCCCGAGGGGTCTCGGCTTTACAACTTTGCCGAGCAGCTACTTGGTCAGGGGCAAATACGTTTGCAAAATTCTACAAATTTGATACCCTGGCTGAGGAGGACCTGGAGTTCTCTCATTCGGTGCTGCAGAGTCATCCGCACTCTCCCGCCCGTTTGGGAGCTTTGGTATAATCCCCATGGTCCTTTCGAAGTCCCCAGCATCCACTAGGACGTTAGAGAAAATAAGAATTTACTTACCGATAATTCTATTTCTCATAGTCCGTAGTGGATGCTGGGCGCCCATCCCAAGTGCGGATTGTCTGCAATACTTGTACATAGTTATTGTTACAAAAATCGGGTTATTATTGTTGTGAGCCATCTTTTCAGAGGCTCCTCTATTATCATGCTGTTAACTGGGTTCAAATCACAAGTTGTACGGTGTGATTGGTGTGGCTGGTATGAGTCTTACCCGGGATTCAAAATCCTTCCTCATTGTGTACGCTCGTCCGGGCACAGTATCCTAACTGAGGCTTGGAGGAGGGTCATGGGGGGAGGAGCCAGTGCACACTAGGTAGTCCTAAAGCTTTTACTTTTGTGCCCAGTCTCCTGCGGAGCCGCTATTCCCCATGGTCCTTTCGGAGTCCCCAGCATCCACTACGGACTATGAGAAATAGAATTATCGGTAAGTAAATTCTTATTATTACACACTACCGACACACACATACTTACCTATGTTGACACGCCGACTGCCACGGTCTCCGACGATCCGAGGGTACCTGTGAAAAAATTATACTCACCTTCCAGCGTCCAGAGGTACATCCACGTCCAGATATAAATCCACGTACTTGTTAAAAAAACAAACCGAACACCCGCTCCATGCCGTACTGAAAGGGGTCCCATGCTTTCACATCAGACCCCTTTCTCCCGAATGCCGGGACATCACGTGACTCCGGTCACTGAAGTCCCTTCAGCCAATCAGGAAGCGCTACTTCCGTGGCGCTCACCTGATTGGCTGTGCGCTGTCTGTGCTGTGACAGCGCATCGCAAAGCCGCTCCATTAGTTTCAATGGTGGGAACTTTGCCGTCAGCGGTGGGGTTACCCGCGGTCAGCCGCTGACCGGCGGGTGACCTCACCGCTAGCCGCTAAGTTCCCACCATTGAATATAATGGACGGGGCTGTGCGATGCGCTGTCTGAGTTCAGACAGCGCACAGCCAATCAGGTGAGCGCAACGAAGTTGCGCTTCCTGATTGGCTTTAGAGACCTTTCTGTAACAACTGTCACTGACAGGTCTCATTCGTGGAAAGGGGTCTCATGTGTCAGCATGGGATCCCTTTCAGTCCGGTGGCCCGTGTGTTCGTTTTCTTTTTTTGCCAAGTACGTGGATGTATCTCTGGACCATGGCTGAGGTGAGTATATTGATCTTTTATTTTCAGGTATCCGTGGATTCTACATGGAGAAGAGGACCGATGTCGGCGTGTGAACTTAGGTAAGTATGTGTGTGTCGACGTATGAAATAAAGTTTTACTGTCACGGTGTGTGTGTCCTGTTTTTATTTGGGTATTTTTTTTCCAGTAGTACTACAGGTACCAGCGGGCCCGTTTTTCTCATGCATGCTGGTACTTGTTGTTCTCCAAGTACCAGCTTGCGGGGGAGGCTTGCTGGGACTTGTAGTACTACTGGAAAAAACAATATCTTTTTATTATCACAAAAGGCTATCAGCCCCCCCATCTGCAGCCCATTGGATGGGGGGGGACAGCCTCGGGCTTCACCCCAGGCCCTTGGGTGGCTGGGGGGGGGACCCCTTGATTGAAGGGGTCCCCACTCCCCCAGGGTACCCCGGCCAGGGGTGACTAGTTGGATATTTAATGCCACGGCCGCAGGGCACGGCATAAAAGTGACCCCCGGCTGTGGCATTATCTGTCCAGCTAGTGGAGCCCGATGCTGGTGTGAAAAATACGGGGGACCCCTGCTCGTTTTGTCCCCCGTATTTTTTGCACCAGCACCAGGCGCAGAGCCCGGTGCTGGTTTTAAAAATACGGGGGATCCCCTGTCAATTTTTCCCCCGCATTTTTAGAACCAGGACCAGCTCGAAGAGCCCGAGGCTGGTTATGCTTTGGAGGGGGGACCCCACGCCATTTTTTTTAAGGATTTTACCGTTCCAGCAATAAAAAAAAATAAAAAAAAAATATTTTAAAAAATATATAAATAATATTTGTGCCTCCAAAAAAAAAAAAAAAAAGTACCTAATCCCTTCTAATATAAATAGATATGCTATTCCTAAAAAAAAAACACACCAAAAAAAACATGTGTAAATTTTTTTTTATTGTTTTCACCCTCCAAAGTGTGGCGGATTGAAAATGACGAATTTGCTGTCTAAAAGCACTGCTGTCGAATTTCCAAACTTGAATTGAATATGCTTTTGTCGAATTGCAGCACTTGTATCATTGCAGAAAAGTCGAATTTGCAAAAATTCGAATTTCAAAAAGTCGAATTTTGAAAGTCCGTTTTTTGGTCGGAAAGCACTGAATTGCATTGGCGAATTTTTTTTTTGGGCGAAAATGACCCGAAATTCGACAATTTCGGGAATTCGACCGCAATTGCATATACCCCTTAGAGTCTTGTTCAGCTTGGGACTGCCCTGTATTGTAGGTTGTTTTTATTTTGAAGGGCTTTGTTGTGTGTATTAAAATGCATCTATGTGCTTATCCCGAAGATGAATGCTTTGGACACACTTGGACAAACTGCATTGCACAGAGCTGCACTGGGAGGACACCTGCAGACATGCCGCCTTCTGTTGAGCTTTGGTTCTGATGCGTCCATCATCTCTTTGCAAGGCTTTACCGCAGCACAGATGGGAAATGAAGCCGTGCAGCAAATTCTAAGCGGTGAGTGACCACAGCTTCATAACGTTTTGCACACATTGGTAAAAGGATTACAGTTACCTTTACTTAGGCAATTAAGAAGATTCTGCCTTTCCGGGTACTGACGTATGCTCATTGACCTCAATTTTGTGAAAGAACAAAGATAAAGAAAATGTTCCTTATAAAGAATTCCCTCTTTTAAAGTAGATGACCTCATGCAAGCGGATGCCTGTTGATCAGTTTGATCATCAAACATTAATCAACTCACTGCACAAGAATAATGTCCAAGCATGGGGGAAGAACTCCGTCAATCTGGTTTCAAATATTAAGGGGCGACTAAATTATAAAGAGAGGAGGTCTCCTCTTTCAAGTGACAAAACTCTTAGTATTTGTTTCTAGCTGTCTGCAAACAATAGTACAATGCACTACAGGTGTTGGGTATGAGTGACGGGCGCTTGGGATCCCGCCGGTCGCCATTCTGACGCTGGGATCCCGAGGTTTAGATTGCCGTCGGGGGGGGAGGGGGCGAGCGCAATGAAGTCCCTTGCATGGACACCCACAAGTGGGAATAGTCCCTGGTAGTCTGCATGCCGTCTGTCTGGCTTTGAAGTGTTCAGGATCCAATATCACACTTGTTCTTCCATTCACATTCTTGAAATTTCAGTTAAAGAAAACCATTATCTTTGGTTGCATTTTATTTGTATTAGATGGAATAAATCAACTAATCTGATCTAACAATGCAAAAGTTGATGTATATACAGATGTAGCCAGGCTCATCATACTGCGATGCGACATGTTACATCACCGCATGCTGCTTGGCAAGCCGTGTTGCAGCAAAGATGAGCATGGGTACATGTGTATGCAGCTGTTTCATAGATGTGCATGTATTTATAAACACATATTTTTCTTACATACAGAAAGCACACCTGTCCGCACATCTGATGTAGATTACAGATTGCTCGAAGCTTCAAAAGCTGGAGACTTGGACACTGTAAAGGTAAAGATATTTCAGCAATTACATTCATATTACTGATCAAGTAGTCCAGTTATCTTGAAAATTGTTAATTCCTCTAGATGAGTGTATTGGTTATTAGGGTCTTGAAGATATTAACAGAATTTATGCTGTAAGTATTGATCAGATTAAATATGAGCTCTACCTTCAGACTTTGTTACAGGTTATTTCTCTAACGTCCTAGGGGATACTGGGATGGTCTTAGTACCATGAGGTATAGATGGGGTTCATTAGAGCCTTGGCACTTTAAATTTCTTCAGTGTGCTGGCTTCTCCCCTCTATGCCCCTCCTGCAGACTCAGTTTAGAAAAATGTGTCCAAGGAGCCGGGTGCATTCTCTGGAGCTCCAGAATGTTTTCTTTATTTTGGTGTATTTTCAGGCAGCACTGGCTGGCACTAGTCTGCCTGCGTCCTGTGGCTTAAGGGGGGAACTGGACCAACCTCTTGAAGGGTTAATGGTCCGGATCCCCGCTGACAGGACATAGCTCCTGAGGTGGTGATTCGCTCGCCCCCAGGGTGTGCGCGCACTCCAACAGTATGCCGCCACCCCTAACAGAGTTGAAAACGCTGGTGTGGTGGTAGGGGAATTCCTGGTATTTCTAGATATCAAGGATGCTTATCTTCACATACTGAAATGGCCGCCTCATCAGGCTTACGTCAGGTTGGCGCTGCAGGACAGTCACTGCCAGGTCTAGGCCTTGCCTTTCAGTCACTCAACGGCACTGGGGGTGTTCACAGGGGTGATGGAAGAGATGTCGCTACAACTCCGCAAGCAGGGAGTGAACATCGTTCCATACTTGGACGATCTCCTCATAAGGGCTCTGTCCAGAGCACAGGTAATGAAAAGCATCAGCCATACAATACGACTTCTCACGGATCATGGGTGGATTCTCAATCTGCAGAAATCCCGCCTAGAACCTACTCGGAGGCTTTGGTTCCTGGTAATGATTCTGGACGCTGTGTCTCAGAAAGTGTTTTTTCCTATGGACAAGGCACCGGCAATTCAGATGATGGTTCGTTATATTCTGAAGCCACACAAAATCTCAGTACATCTTTACATACACCTACTGGAAAAGATGATGGCCTCCTACGAGGCAATTTGGTAAGGAAGATTCCATGTACGACCATTCCAGCTGGATCTGCTGAACAAATGGTCAGGGTCACATCTGCACATGCGCCAGATTATTTTCCTTTCACAAAAAGTCAGGATTTCTCTCTTATGGTGGTTGCAGATCTCCCACCTGGTGGGGGGTAGACACTTCGGAATTCAGGATTGGATTCTGTTGACAACTGTTGCGAGCCTCCGAGGTTATGGTGCAGGGACCCAAGGGGCTCGCTTCCACGTTAGGTGGTCGGATCAAGAGGCTTCCCTTCTGATATATGTTCTGGAGCTCAGGGTGATTTACAATGCCCTTCTGTAGGCCTTTTCTATCCTTCAGTATCGGGCCATACAGGTACGGTCGGAAGACCATCGACTGTGGCGTACATGCCCCGACAAGGAGGTCCTAACAGCAGAGCTGCAATGAGAGAGGTGTCCAAGATACTCCTCTGGGCTGAGCGGAATGCCAAGGCCATTTCCGTCATACTCATTCCGGGAGTAGACAGTTCGGAAGCAGACTTCCTCAGCAGACACAGTCTGCCCCCGGGGAAATGGGGCCTCCACCTACACATTTTTAGCAGATATTAAATCGGTGGGGCTACCCGCAACTCGACATGTTGGCTTCTCGGCTCACCAAGAAGCTTCTGCGTTCCTGTTCCAGGATGAGGGATCCACAGGCCGCAGCAGTGGACACTCTTGACGACGACGTGGATTTACCAGTTGGTGTATTTGTTCCCTCCAATTCCTCTACTTCCCAGAGTTCTCGAAGGACTTAATGGAAAAGAGTTCAGGCAATATTGATTGCCCCAGACTGGCCCCGCTGGTCTTGGTATGCAGACCTCCTGGCATTGTCAGTCGATGGCCCCTGGCCTCTGCCAATTCAGGATGATGTTCTTACACAAGGGCCATTAGTCCTTCCAGACTTACCATGGCTACGTTTAGTGGAATGGAAGTTGATTGGAAGGTTTTTGCCAGAAAAGAGATTCCGGGCAAGGTTATCTCGACTATGATCCAAGCCAGGCAGATGGTTGCGTCAAAACATTACCATCGCATATGGGAGACATGTCTCTTGTTGTAAGGGTCAACAGTATTCTGCTGTGGATTTTCGTCTGGGACGTTTCTTGCACTTCCTGCAGGCTGTTGTGTTGGGCCTACGTTTAGGCTCCGTAACGGTTCAGATCTCAGCCTTGTCCTTTTCTTCCAGAAAAAAAAAATTGTCTGTTCTCCCGGTAGTCCAGACGTTTTTGAAGGGTGGTGTCCTTCATATTCGACCACCCTTTGTGTCTCCCACGGCATCGTGGGATCTCAATTTGGTTCTGACCTTTTCCAATCGGATTGATTTGAACCTTTCCACAAGGTGATGGAGTATTTGACGTGGAAGGCTATCATGTTGTTGGCCTTGGCCTCTGCGAGGCATGTTTCGGAACTATGGGCTTTATCCTGTAAGTCCTTTTCTGGTGTTTCATGAGGATAAAGCTGAGCTCAGAACTTGCTAGACATTCTTGCCTGAGGTGGTGTCGGCATTTCAGATCAATTCGCCGATTGTGGTTCCGGTTGTCACTGGCGCCTCTGTTACACCAAAGTCCTTGGACGTGTGTCGGGCTTTGGAGATTTATGTCCTGTGGACAGCTCGTCTCGGTAAATCTCTCGTTTTTTGTCTATGATGCTTCACAGATTGGTTGTCCTGCTTCGAAGCAGTCTATTGCATGTTGGTGGGTTCTTCCTGGACGGCTGCCCGGGGTGTCTTGATTTTGCAGTTATGCTGGGTAGCTTCTTGGTCGGGTTCAAACATGTTTGTTAAGTCTAAAGGTGTGAACGATAACGACATATTGTTCACATCGTGTAGTGTGTATGGCCCTACCAATCAACAATGCGTGCACCCGCGCTTGTTGATTGGAGGTCGGCGGTTGGCCTTGCAGCATGCTCAATGTGAGCAATGTCACCGCTCAGCGTCTCCCACTGCCCCACCAATGAAGTTTTTTTTTTCACCCACTGCCCCACCAATTTCCACTGTGCCACCAACTTATTAAAAAATTCATTATAATGGGTTCATAAATAAATATATATATATATGAACCCATTATAATTCATTCTTTAATAAGTTGGTGGCGCAGTGGAAATTGGTGGGGCTGTGGGTGAAAAAAACTTCATTGGTTCCCGCTTCTACAGCCCTGCCCTCACACCCAGAGATGCATCCCCAATATTAAAATATGTAAAAAAGGTGCCATTTCCAAAGATATCTTTCGTCTGTCAAACTGTTTGAAAAATTGCTTTGTGTGTACACTCAATTTCTGGGAAGTTCAAGGGAAATAGCTCATCTCCCACATTGTTCATCTTTCACATTGGTCATGTATTCTAGTGTGTAGGACCCTTTACAGGTTCGACCCCTTGGCTACTGAGGACCTTCAGTTTGGTCAACCGGTTTTGCAGGGGTCTCGGCACTCTCCCACCCGGTTTGGGACTACTCCATGGTACGAAGACCATCCCAGTATCCCCTAAGACATTAGAGAAAATAGGATTTTAATACCTACCGGTAAATCCTTTTCTCGTAGTCCGTAGGGGATACTGGGTGCCCGCCTCGGTGCTTCGTTATTTTCCTGCAAGAGTTGTTCTTGTGTGTTGGTAGTTGGGTATGCTGTTGCTGTCCCTATTTTCAAGTTATGGTTAGCATTGCTATCCTCTTGTTTTGTTATGTGCTGATTCGTTCTCTCAACACTTTCTTGTCTATTTTCCTCCTCTCAAAGTATGTCCATCTCCTCAGGCACAGTTTTCCTAGACTGAGTCTGCAAGAGCGGCAAAGAGGGGAGGAGCCAGCACACTGAAGAAATTTAAAGTGCCAATGGACCCCATCTATACCCTATGGTACTAAGACCATCCCAGTATCCCCTACGGACGAGAAAAGGATTTACTGGTAGGTGTTAAAATCCTATTGTCACAATTATGTGTCTGGTTTACATTATTTTTCTGGGTGCAAATCATTTTATTTTTTTAAGAAAGCAGTAAATACCCCTTTGCTGCTAAGGTGTGTTCAATTCAAGTCGGATTTCCCGACTTATTGGATTAACGGGAATTTAAGGTCAAATCAGCAGGTCCGACTTGTCGGAAAGCACGTGGATCTCCGCCGGTCCACGTGTTTTGTCGGATTCGCGGCCAAATCTGACCGGTTTCAGCCTTGTTTCCGAAAATGTATATCAGACTTTAAAAAAAGTCAGATTGGCATTGTCTGGAACGGCCAAATCCAATTGAAGACTGCGTTGTCAGGTCCTTTCCTTCGTAAAGAATCCGATAAGCATTGAATACAACCCTGAGTAGGACTCGTCCTAGGCTGGTTCAAATGGTGGAGGTCCACCCTTATAGTTATCTGCATTGTAATACAAATGTTATGCTTTTCTTTCAAGCATGAAAAAACCTACTAAGTATTATTTTGAAGTGCATGTTTTGTTATGAATACCAGCACGTACAGTCTTGCTTTCTGCTGTTTTGGAAAGGAGGATTAATGCAAATCCAGAACAGCAAAATATTTCATAGCGGTGGTTACAAATAAAAAATAATAGCTCTTGCTGTAGTTCCCTTTCTGCAGTTTAAATTTTAGAAATCAAACAAACACTTTTTCAAGGCATTTTGGATAAATTGGTTTTGCTTGTGAGGAGAATTAGGAAATTGATGCTATATTCAGCAAATGCGGGTGCTACATAACAATAGAAACTGATATTGATGCCCAGAAAATGCTAAAATCTGATTAGCAGTGAATGGGTTAAGGAACACTGCAGCCTTCATACTCCAACTTTCTCTAACGTCCTTGAGGATGCTGGGACTCCGTAAGGACCATGGGGAATAGACGGGCTCCGCAGGAGATAGGGCACTTTAAGAAAGCTTTGGACTCTGGGTGTGCACTGGCTCCTCCCTCTATGCCCCTCCTCCAGACCTCAGTTTTACACTGTGCCCAGAGCAGGATGGGTGCACTGCAGAGAGCTCTCCTGAGTTCTCTGCCTAAAAGCATTTTTGTTTGGAATTTTTCTCTACCTTTTCTACTTTTTCACAGGGAGCACTGCTGGCAACAGGCTCCCTGCATCGAGGGACTGAGGAGAGAGGAGCAGACCTTCTTGTCTAAGATAGGCTCTGCTTCCTCGGCTACTGGACACCATTAGCTCCAGAGGGGGTGAACGCAGGAGCCCCCCCCCCCCGGAGCCGCGGCCGTTCTCTTCACAGAGCTAGAAGAACAGAAGACAGAAGTCGTCAGGCGGCAGAAGCCTTCAGCTTCACGGAGGTAACGCACAGCACTGCAGCTGTGCGTCATTGCTCCCATACACCTCACACACTCCGGTCACTGTAAGGGTGCAGGGCGCAGGGGGGGGCACCCTGGGCAGCAATATAAACACCTCTTATGGCAAAAGACAATATACATGTACAGGTGGGCACTGTACATGTATATAAATGAGCCCCCACCATATTTTTGTAAGTTTGAGCGGGACAGAAGCCCGCCGCCGAGGGGGCGGGGCTTCTCCCTCAGCACTCACCAGCGCCATTTTCTCTCCACAGCACCGCTGAGAGGAAGCTCCCCGGACTCTCCCCTGCTTACACACGGTGAAGGGGTGTTTAAAAGAGAGGGAGGGGGAGACATAATTGACGGATAACATATTATACAGCGCTGCTGGGGAAAAACATTTTGTGTTGGTCTCCAGGGTCATTGCGCTGGGGTGTGTGCTGGCATACTCTCTCTCTGTCTGGCCTTGACAGGGATACTGTCTTCAGGAAAGGGGTTCCCTGTGTGTGTGTGTGTGTGTGTGTGAAGTGTGTGTGTGTGTGTGTGTGAAGTGTGTCGGTACGCGTGTGTCGACATGTTTGACGAGGAAGGCTCGCTTAATGTGGAGGGGGGAGTGCTTGAATGTCATGTCGCCGTCGGCAATGCCGACACCGGAACGGGTGGATATGCTGAATGTCTTGAATGCAAATGTTAATCTATTGCATAAAAGATTAGACAAGGCAGAAGCTAGGGATCAGTCAGGTAGCCAGTCCATGCCAGTCCCTGGGGCGCCAGGCCCTTCGGGGTCTCAGAAGCGCACCATATCCCAGATCGATGACACAGATACCGACACAGATACTGACTCTAGTGTCGACTATGAAGATGCAAAATTACAGCCGAAGGTGGCAAAATGTATTCGGTACATGATTATTGCCATTAAAGAGGTTTTGCATATTACTGAAGAACCCCCGGTGCCTGACACGAGGGTACACATGTATAAAGGGAAAAAGCCTGAGGTCACCTTTCCATCCTCATTTGAACTAAGTGAATTGTGCGAAAAGGCTTGGGAATCTCCGGATAGGAGACCACAAGTTCCCAAAAGGATTTTTATGGCGTATCCTTTTCCACAAACTGATAGGATACGCTGGGAATCTTCGCCTAAAGTAGACAAGACGCTGACACGCTTGTCCAAAAAGGTGGCACTGCCTTCTCAGGATACGGCTTCCCTCAAGGAACCTGCTGACCGCAGGCAGGAAATTACCTTGAAGCACATTTACACTCATTCAGGTACTATTGCTAGACCGGCTATGGCGTCGGCCTGGGTTTGTAGTGCTGTTGTGGCATGGGCAGATTCCTTATCTACGGAGATTGACACCTTAGATAGGGATGCCATTCAAATGACCATAGAGCATATCAGAGATGCTGCCTTGTATATGAGAGATGCTCAGAGAGACATTTGTTTATTAAGCTCCAGAATAAATGCTATGTCTATTTCTGCTAGGCGGCTCTTGTGGACCCGACAGTGGACGGGAGATGCCTATTCAAAGCGGCATATGGAGTCCTTGCCTTACAAAGGGGAGGAGCTGTTTGGAGACGGCCTCTCGGACCTTGTCGCTACGGCTGGTAAGGCGAATTTCTTACCTTATGTCCCCCCGCAGCATACAAAAAAGGCACCTCATTATCAAATGCAGTCCTTTCGTTCCAATAAAAACAAAAAGGTACGGGGATCGTCCTTTGTTGCCAGAGGGAAAGGTAGGGGAAAGAAGCTGCACACAGCTAGTTCCCAAGAGCAAAAGTCCTCCCCTGCCTCTGCAAAGTCCACCGCATGACGCTGGGGCTTCCCGGGGGGAGGCAGATATAGTGGGGGCTCGTCTTCGGTTTTTCAGCCACGTCTGGGTTCACTCACAGGTGGATCCCTGGGTATTAGAGATTGTTTATCAGGGATACAGGCTGGAATTCGAAGACTTGCCTCCTCGCCGGTTTTTCAAATCGGCTCTGCCGGCTTCCCTGTCAGAGAGGGAGCTAGTGTTGGCGGCAATCCAAAAATAGTATATTCAACAGGTGATTGTCACAGTTCCTCATCTCCAGCAAGGAGAGGGATATTACTCGACCCTGTTTGTGGTTCCGAAACCGGACGGTTCGGTCAGACCCATTTTAAACCTGCAATCTCTGAACCTGTACTTGAAGAGGTTCAAGTTAAAGATGGAATCACTCAGGGCAGTCATCGCCAGCCTGGGGGGGGGGGGGATTGGATGGTGTCCCTGGACATAAAGTATGCATACCTTCATGTTCCGATATTCCCCCCTCATCAGGCGTTCCTGAGATTTGCAGTGCAGGACTGTCACTACCAATTTCAGACGTTGCCGTTTGGGCTTTCCACGGCCCCGAGAATTTTCACCAAGGTAATGGCGGAAATGATGGTGCTCCTGCGCAGGCAGGGGGTCACAATTATCCCATACTTGGACGATCTCCTTATAAAGGCGAGATCTCGGGAGAAGTTGCTGGACAGTGTGTCTCTGTCCATGAAGACGTTGCAGATACACGGCTGGATTCTCAATATACCGAAGTCCCAGCTAGTCCCTACAACGCGTCTTACCTTTTTGGGCCTGGTTCTAGACACAGACCAGAAAAAGGTTTTTCTTCCGATTGAAAAGGTTCAGGAGCTCATAGCCATGGTCAGGAACCTCTTAAAACCAAAAAAAGGTTTCAGTGCATCATAGCACGCGGGTCCTGGGGAAGATGGTGGCTTCATACGAGGCCATCCCTTTTGGCAGGTTCCATGCGAGGACCTTTCAATGGGACCTCTTGGACAAGTGGTCCGGGTCCCATTTACGAATGCATCAAAGGATCACCCTGTCTCCCAGGACCAGGGTATCTCTCCTGTGGTGGCTGAACAGTGCTCACCTGCTAGAGGGTCGCAGGTTCGGCATTCAGGACTGGGTCCTGGTGACCACGGACGCAAGCCTCCGAGGCTGGGGATCAGTTACACTGGGAAGAAATTTCCAAGGTCTCTGGTCAAACCTAGAGACTTGTCTCCACATCAACGTCCTGGAGTTGAGGGCCATATACAACGCCCTGTGTCAAGCGGAGGAATTGCTTCGGAGAAATACGGTTCTGATTCAGTCGGACAACGTCACGGCAGTGGCTCATATAAACCGGCAAGGCGGAACAAGGAGTAGAGTGGCCATGGCAGAAGCGACCAGGATTCTACGCTGGGCGGAAGGCCATGTAAGCGCACTATCAGCAGTGTTCATCCCGTGGGTGGACAACTGGGAGGCGGACTTCCTCAGCAGGCACGACCTGCATCCGGGAGAGTGGGGACTTCATCAAGAAGTCTTCGCACAGATCACGGATCGATGGGGACTGCCTCAAATCGACATGATGGCATACCGTCTCAACAAAAAGCTAAAGCGGTATTGCGCCAGGTCATGGGACCCTCAGGCGGTAGCGGCAGACGCTCTGGTGACACCTTGGGTGTTCAGATTGGTCTATGTGTTTCCTCCTCTTCCTCTCATACCCAAAGTGTTGAGAATAATAAGAATGAGCAGGGTCAGAACAATCCTCATTGTTCCAGATTGCCCACGGAGGACTTGGTATCCGGAGCTGCAAAAGTTGCTCACAGAAGATCCGTGGCCTCTTCCTGTAAGGCAGGACCTGCTGCGGCAGGGGCCCAGTCTGTTCCAAGACTTACAGCGGCTGCGTTTGACAGCATGGCGGTTGAACGCCGGATCCTGGCGGAAAAAGGAATTCCGGAGGAAGTCATTCCTATCCTGTTCAAGGCTAGGAAAGACGTGACGTTAAAACATTATCACCGTATATGGCGGAAATATGTTTCTTGGTGTGAGGCCAGAGCTGCTCCTACGGAGGAGTTCCATTTGGGCCGTCTGCTTCACTTCCTTCAAACAGGAGTGACTTTGGGCCTAAAATTAGGGTCCATAAAGGTCCAAATTTCGGCCTTATCCATTTTCTTTCAAAGAGAATTAGCCTCTCTTCCTGAAGTACAGACTTTTGTGACGGGGGTGCTGCATATTCAGCCTCCGGTGGCGCCTTGGGATCTTAACGGGGTGTTACGTTTCCTCAAGTCACCTTGGTTTGAACCACTCAAAACTGTGGAGTTGAAATACCTCACGTGGAAAGTGGTCATGTTGTTGTCATTAGCTTCGGCTAGACTTGTTTCAGAATTGGCGGCTTTATCACATAAAAGCCCATACTTGGTTTTTCACGTGGATAGGGCAGAGTTGAGGCCTCGTCCTCAATTTCTGCCAAAGGTGGTCTCATCTTTTCATGTAAACCAACCTATTGTCGTGCCTGTGGCTACACGGGACTTGGAGGATTCCGAGTCCCTGGATGTGGTCAGGGCTTTGAATATTTATGTGACCAGAACGGCTAGAATCAGGAAGACTGAAGCTCTGTTTGTTCTGTATGCGGCCAACAAGGTTGGCGCTCCTGCTTCAAAGCAGACTATTGCTCGCTGGATCTGTAACACGATTCAGCAGGCGCATTCTACGGCAGGATTGCCGTTACCGAAATCGGTTAAGGCCCATTCCACTAGGAAAGTGGGCTCTTCTTGGGCGGCTGCCCGAGGGGTCTCTGCATTACAGTTGTGCCGAGCAGCTACTTGGTCGGGGTCTTTCACCTTTGCAAAGTTCTATAAGTTTGATACCCTGGCTGAGGAGGACCTCCTGTTTGCTCAATCGGTGCTACAGAGTCATCCGCACTCTCCCGCCCGTTTGGGAGCTTTGGTATAATCCCCATGGTCCTTACGGAGTCCCAGCATCCTCAAGGACGTTGGAGAAAATAAGATTTTACTTACCGGTAAATCTATTTCTCGCAGTCCGTAGAGGATGCTGGGCGCCCGTCCCAAGTGCGGACTTCTTCTGCAAGACTTGTATATAGTTATTGCTTACATAAGGGTTATGTTATAGTTTATTGGTTGATTAGTGGCTATGTTGTTGTTCATACTGTTAACTGGGTAGTTTATCACAAGTTATACGGTGTGGCTGGTATGGATCTCGCCCTTAGATTTACAAAAATCCTTCCTCGTACTGTCCATCTCCTCTGGGCACAGTTTCCCTAGCTGAGGTCTGGAGGAGGGGCATAGAGGGAGGAGCCAGTGCACACCCAGAGTCCAAAGCTTTCTTAAAGTGCCCTATCTCCTGCGGAGCCCGTCTATTCTCTATGGTCCTTACGGAGTCCCAGCATCCTCTACGGACTACGAGAAATAGATTTACCGGTAAGTAAAATCTTATTATTTTTCAAGTAATCTTCCCAAGCGCACTTTTTCTGTTAGTAGAGCATAATGAATTTGATTAGGGAAAATCTGAGATCATTTGCAACTGTTTATATCCAGTCACTGACTAGTTGTTCTTATAACCTGTCGCTGCTCTTACTGACTGCTATTTACTTACATTCCTTACTGACGTCTGGAGGATTTCATCAGTTTCTAGAACTATCTCCTCTGCACTGTATTGTTTTTACATCTATTTGCAGCTTTGCCTTTCCTTGTCTTACATACGTGTATTATACTACCCCACTGTGGCAATAGCTGAGCGTAACAATTTGAGTTGCAGAGTTAAAGGAAAAATTATTATAGCACATTCAACCCAGTTAATGTATAAATGCCATACATTTGGAACACAACATAAATAAAATGCCTGCTGGTGTCACATACTAGCTGCTTTTAAATACTATCACTACACATATCATAATATACAATAGTGTAAGTATTATGTTATTTATTGTGTAACTAGTGCATCTCGCTTGGTTTTACTGTTGCCACAGGCAATAGGTTTGCTTTGTTATTAAATAAGTATTAACAAGTGCCTCTTATGTTAACTCTAGCATGTTTTTGTTTGATACAATGTCTCCTTTAATAAAGAAACAAACAGTGCTCCCAAAATGCTAATAATTATAATACTGGAATGTATCATTTTAATTGTAACAAGTGAAAGCGTCAATGTCATACTGACTCATACAGAAAACTCATTTTACAAATAATATAAAATAGCACCTGAATATACAGAAATTACTATAGTAAAAGTAAAATAATTTTTTTTTGTAGGCAAATGATGGAATGCCAGGTTTCATAAATCACACAAAAGATGGATAAAGTAAAATAAAAACTACTTTGATACATCAAATAAACTCAAGGAGGAGTGCATAATTTCACTAGAGACATACATTAGCATAATAGAGGAAAAGACGTATGTCACTTCTAATTATGAACTTCATGAGTTCCAAATAATGTAAAACTATACATGTATCCGTTCTTTTACTGAACGATATTAACAAGAAAAAATTATATGATGACATGTTGAGCCCAACACGAAGTGTCTGGTAAGTAGCTCCTATGTGATGTTTATGGGTCCTGGAATGGAATACGGTCGTTAGGTTGACTACTGAAGGTCGACGTGCATTAGGTCGACATGTAGGTTGACAGGTCAAATGGTTGACATGCGTTTTTCAAAAAAAATTCTTTCTTAATTTTTGGGATTTTTCCATACTTGTGATCCACGTGGACTACGATTGGAACGGTAACCTGTACCAAGCGAAGCGAGGCACCTTGCCCCACTGTGCACTAATTGGGGTTCCCAGTCACTTTACGACGAAAAGGATACCAAAAACAGTCCAAAAACTCATGTAGACCTTTTCACCTGTCGACCTAATTCCCATGTCGACCTAAGTTGAGTCGACCCAACGATCCATACACCCTGGAATAGTAAAGATGGATATATTTGCGGATACAGGAATGTAATGTCTCTGGTTTAAGCTACAAATTAAAATCTAGCCACGTGTCATTGAGGAGCAGAAACCCCCCCTCTTCCTAGATAGTGCAGGCAACATGTAACCTTTGCAATACGACTATTACAAAATGCTATTATTTTTGTATAACCTAAATGGGCTCACCACTGCATTGACATTGCTCATCCAATCTTAAAAACACATGCCAAATATATTGAAGAATATGTATAGGTTACTATTTAAATTTGATGCTCCTCCAGAATTCAGTGTCCATACCATTTGATTGATTAGATTGGTTATTTGTGTGTATTTTTAGTAAATAAAAAAACGACCTAAAAGTAATTGCACTTACATCATGTAAGCCATAATTTGTAATTAATCAAACTGTATCTAAATCAATAATTTGTTGTAAAACATTCAGCATTGTTGTGTGATTAGCCTTATTGCAGGGCATTGGGAAACCATTGCCCTGCAATTTGTGTCCATTGCCATTGCCCACAATTTGTGTCCATTCCAAGTACCTTTGGTGATCAAGACAGGTTAAAAAAAACTCCAATCTTAATGCAGGGAACCATAACGTGAACATTTACTTAATCCGTAACGGTTGTCTGTTCATAAAAATAGCATTATTAATTACTTTTTAACAAAGATTATTTTTGCTTTAACTGTTCTGACACCACTGAATCGTGTTCAGACCTATTTTCAAGCATCCAGCTGCTTGTTTTGTTAGTGCATTTATTGAATTGAATTACCGGACAGCAGGAGAGTTGTAAACTGTTTCAGTTTTGCACATTGAAGGGCTGCTGCTTGGCTTTCCATGGTGGACCTCGCTTTCAATCACTACACACAGGTGAATGACAAACAGATGTGTCCTCGTACATCATTGCTGCAGTCGCAGCAAACAGCTCCTTTTGGCGTGCCAGGTCCCGTGCAGCTCTGCAAGCTTCAGGTTTTGTTGAAAATTCGTCTTTGTCGCACGCGATGCAGCTAAGACGCACTAAGAGGCTGTGCTGGTTAGTTTATTTGACACACTTATATTTGTGAGTCTCTGAATCTGTATTCGAAGTGATACAGTGTAGCAAGCGCAGACGTTTTCCAATACAAGTTCTGTTTTACTCTGTATACAGACTCAGTCACACACACACAATATACAAGTGTCACACATCGAATTACTCAACATAGTCTTCTGGTGCATCCTAGTCACGTTGAGTGGGACTAGGATGAATTTTCTACAAAAAAAGGCTTACAATGCTGTCAGACTTGCACTGGACCTGTTAGCTCACTTGTGCCAGGTATTTCCTGCTGCATGGCGTATTGTGACTAGATATGAGGACAGATGTGCAATGAGTGGTACCAGTGCCATTATCGTTCTACTGGACGTCCCCATTCAGACTGTAGTCCTTCAAATGCCGTATGTTATTGGACATCATGTTTAAGTTCCATGACCCCACTTCTGGGTACTCCTGTCTGCAAACTACTCCGTCTGTCCACCACTTTCCCACTCCACCTCGCTTCCAGCCTGTGCTGATACCTCTCCCTTGTTCTATGTTTGTAGATCAAACATTTGTTTATAATCTAGTTCCACTCTACTGCTGAATTCACAGGTTTCTATTAGCCAGGCAGCAGGAGATTTGTAAACTGCTTTAAATAATCTGTTTGTACAAAACCTGATTCAGTGGGTGGCATCGATATAATGTAGCTAATAGTACCAGAATGTCTTTTTATTTAAAAGTAGGAAAAAAAAATAAAACACACACACATACACATAGCAAAGGTCCATGCTGTGATGAAAAAAACCATAATTACATTTGGTTTCTGCTACTATATCTAAAGATGTGTACACACGGTGAGATTTTCTTTCGATTTTGACTATATAGTCAAAATCGCAAGAAAAGTTAGTGCAAATCGCAAGGTGTTATGCCGCTTGCGATCCCAATTCGATCCCGATGCGCACTCCTGCGGGGTCGGCATCGCAAGAAAAGACTGTGCAGGCAAGTCAATCCTTGCTAGATCTGTGTACTATCTAGTTCATCTCGCATGTCTATTACATCTCACATAAGCCAAAATCTCACATAAGCCAAAATCGTAAGCACACATAGTCCATATCTCAAGAAAAGTTAGTCAAAATCGGTGGTGCTGGGCTCCGGGGAGTTCAGGGGAAATCGCGAAGTGAAAATCGGGCATAGCAAGGATATCTCGTGTGTACACACCTTAAGATTTTCCCATTTTGTTAACTGGAGTAAACAAACACTCCGTGTAAAATTTTCTGAAACTGTCTTCACACTGAGTTAGTGGTTACCATGACAACCAAAGAGTTCAGCTCGAGGCCTTTTACTCTGTATCTTTAGCATCACTTAAATTCAGCTCAGAGCTTTTCCAAAAATAGCTAGCTAGTTTGGAAAGTGTGCTATGTAAGTGTATTTTATCAGATATCACCTGTAAAACCACAATTTTATGTATTCCAATATAAAAGCATAGAAGCATGAAAACTTTGATACACATTATGGAACAATAAACCAGTTTTGTAGAGCTATTAGACAAACTTTCAACCGACGTTTTACTACCAATATATCCATGAGCAAATCCCAGTGTTTTTCAAACCATATTACATATATTAAAACGCAGAATACTTTGCTGTACAGGTTTGCAAACATAGGGCTCGATTCAATTATTTATTTATTTATTTATTTATTTATTAACAGTTTCTTATATAGCGCAGCATATTCCGTTGCGCTTTACAATTAGATGACAGTTGAATAGCGCTGGGAATTAGGCTGTAGCGCTATTCAGTACAGCGCAGTGGTAAGTCGGAGAATGCCCATTCTCTAGGACTAAACAGGGTGTTTTGTCGGGAGATCAGGCATTCTCTAGCTAAAGTGCCTAGCATGCCGCTGTTTCCGCTGCGCTAAGGGCAAAAATCAGCATCGCACCAGCACTTTTGTCGTATTTCTGCTCGCACCCCTCAAATTGTGCAAGAAGAAGTCCCGTCGTTGGGTGTCACATGGCCCTGTATTGAATAGTGCCAGAAGCTATTTCCCAGCGCTATTCAACTGTCATTGCATTGAATCGTGCTCTTACATCCCTCCATCCCAATATAATTTACCAGGATAGAAGTACTATCTATCCAAAAGCTGTGACACCCAGGATCTCAGGATGCAGGCACAACAGAATTAGGAAACTGCTGGAATATACCGTATATCTCGTAGTCAAGTGGTTCTAGTAGACAGATAGGGCAAGTAACAAAACGCTGTACTGTTCATTTTAAAGCAGAGCATTTTGGTTGTAGATATGTGCAAATTGGAATCACACTAACCGAGTATTTGATTCATTTTGGTTTGTCTAAACTAAACCAATATGGGATTTTTTTTTATTTTTTTTATAAAAGTAATGTGAGCATTACATTTGCAGAATTATGGTTTTTATTTGCAGTTATATGACATGAACTTGGTGAATGTTCTATGCATGGTTTTTGATACAGTTTTGGAGAAAGAAATAAAAACAACCACCTGTGACCATCTAAGTATTGCTGTACAGTGTAATAGTATGCAAACGTTCCACTTGCCATGATTATAGGAATGTTTTTCTATTTTAAACTGCATCTGAGCCTTGTGTTCTGGCAGGTCTGAAATCAAATGATTCCAGAGCTAACATGTTTTTGGCATCTGCACTGTATGTATAGTCTGAAGTGCCTCTCCTTATAAATAGCTGTTGATTTCTAGGGCATCGGCAGGAAATCTGGCTCTGTATAGTGTGGCATAAATGATATTGCAGCACTCGGTCTTGTCCTAGACGGTTTCATTTGTAAAGGGATTTGTATTGTTAGTATAAGTGAATTCTATAAATTGGCAAGAACATATCTAAACCTCCACTTCATGGTACTCAGGATGCATAATACAGATTACGCTGTTGAGTTTGTATTAATCTTAACAAGCATGCTTACATTTGATTCAGAAAGATACTGAATGTATAGACTGATAAAAACCTTGTGTTTGAAAGTAACTACATTCAAATTGTCCTTTAATAATAATAATTATATTTTCATGGTTTTTTTAAAAATAGTAAATGATCCATTTTGTTCTTTTTCCTCCACTTTTTTTTTTTTTTTTTTTTTTTTTAAACAGCAGCTATGCAGCCCACAGAACGTGAATTGCAGGGATCTAGAAGGTCGCCATTCAACCCCATTACACTTTGCAGCTGGCTATAACCGGGTTTCTGTTGTGGAATATCTACTAAACCACGGTGCTGATGTGCATGCCAAAGACAAGGGGTAGGAGACTTTGCATTCACATTCTTTGACATTTGGAAAAATAATGAACTATAAAGGGAGTGTTATTTAATTATTCTATGTTAATTATCTAAATGTGATGCAGTGTAATTGAAGGCTGATTTTATACCATTACATTTTCTTACTACAATACCTATATGAGATCTTTTTGTCTGTACTTTCAAATGCTGGTCACGAGTAGCAGTCATGGATATTTAAACCAATAATAGGCAGCGCTGCTCTATGAATATTCCTCTAGTTGTAAGGTAATACTCAGAGCAGCACTGCCTATTACTGGTTATGTTCTACTTAAAGGTATTTTAGCAGCAGCTCTTACATTATCTCACTGCTGTTTTATATTAGTATCATTTAGAAGTTATGGTTATCCACAATAGTGAAATGTAGCACCAGAGTTTTTGGGGTATATTCAATTGAAGTCGAAAGCTGCCGTCTGTCGAAAAGGCTGCAGTTTTCGGCTTTTTTAGGTCGGAAAGGGTTCCGACCTATTCAATATAACCCCAAATTATTTGACAAGTCGAGGAATTCGACTTGTCGAAAAGCACGTGGATCGGCGGAATAGCTGCCGATCCGCGTGCTTCTGTCACAATTTTGACCCCCTTTTCAACCATCTCAATCCGACTTTAAAAACAGTCGGATTGAGATGAGGGAGCCGAGAGGGGGGAGAGCCACGGGCAGACGGGGGAGAGCAGCGCTACAGCAGCGGCTATAGCAGCTTAGCCGGAGGATGTGTCACAGCCGCTGCTCACAGCAGCGTCCACCCGGCTCCCAGCTCCCGCATCTCAATTCGACTTTAAAAAAAGTCGAATTGAGATGGCATTGAATAGCCCTTGTCGGATCCATTCTGACAAATGAATGTCGGAATAGATCCAACTTCAATTGAATATACACCTCTGTGTTTAGTCATGGATCTCTGGCCGCATTTACCTTTATACTGTACTAATTGCACTTGCTGGTCCTCTGCTCTTCTCTAGCCTCTTTGCTAAACCTACCTCTTCACCTAGCCTTCTGCATCCTTTTCAGTCGACATGCCATCTCCCTTATCATATACAAAGCTTGTACAATATCTTAGTTTAATATTCCCCAATTCTAACAATTGGTTTATTACAAATATATGATTTTGAATGTCTCTTCACTCGTATATAACTCAGATGACTTGAACTAAAATGCCTTTTGTATTTTCACTATGTTCTACTTAAGGAAAGTGCATGGATGCATATTAAATTAATAAATTAGTACGCATTTATACCTGCAGAGATAACTGTCCCTTGCAACCTATTATTGTAACCTCCTGTCTGTTAGCTATTAAGTGCGTTTTGTCCATTATATTTTAATCAGTGTTTTCTATTACTGTTGTGAGCTGGCTCTTCTCTTTACTGCTTTGAAAACACAGCAGTTTATTTATATCACAGGAGTCTAATGGATATCTAGCTCCACCATAATTAGTAGAGATGTGCGGGTTTGGATTTACTTGTTTCTTAACTCCAGATTATTTCTTATTGGCTATCCAAAACATGTGACGTCCGAGAGCCAATAAGATGCTGTTTTGAGATCTGGGTAAATTCGAACCCGCACAGCTGTAATAATTAGCCCTATATAGGAGAATGCACAGCAAATGTGGTAGTTGATGTGACCTAGCAAAATCTTTTACAGGTTTAACGTTCCTATTTATATTGTCAGGGATTGCATTGAAACTGTCTGACAAATGGGAAAAGCACACCTTCAAAAATATATATATATTTTTTTTTCTCGGGGGGAGGACTTCAGTTACCTTCCTTAATTTTATGAACTTTTATTTATGTAGCTATATGGAGGGGGTTCAGTGCCACTTGTGAGGTGTCTTCTAGCAACAGTATGGGTTATCAAAATTAGTCTATTGGGTAGGTACTCCCTAAAGTTAAGGGCGTCTGCTAACCTCTAAATGTACAAGCAATGCCAAGCTACTGTGTAAATGGAACATAAAACAGGTGAAGAGAGGTACCAGCGACTGGATGTGTCAAGTTTATAGCAAGAAAATATTGAGGTCATAGAAAATAGGTTAAAAGTGGATCAGATAGCCCAAGTAAAATTATAACATTTTATTTTTGCAAAAGCTGGATATATAAAAATGGGAGGACAAGGATTTTACATGTAGATATTTAAAAATATGTATATACTGTAAATATGTACATAAAAAATAAGAATTTACTTACTGATAATTCTATTTCTCGGAGTCCGTAGTGGATGCTGGGGTTCCTGAAAGGACCATGGGGAATAGCGGCTCCGCAGGAGACAGGGCACAAAAAGTAAAGCTTTATGATCAGGTGGTGTGCACTGGCTCCTCCCCCTATGACCCTCCTCCAAGCCTCAGTTAGGATACTGTGCCCGGACGAGCGTACACAATAAGGAAGGATTTATGAATCCCGGGTAAGACTCATACCAGCCACACCAATCACACCGTACAACCTGTGATCTAAACCCAGTTAACAGTATGATAACAGAGGAGCCTCTGAAAGATGGCTCCCTACAACAATAACCCGATTTAGGTAACAATAACTATGTACAATTATTGCAGACAATCCGCACTTGGGATGGGCGCCCAGCATCCACTACGGACTCCGAGAAATAGAATTATCGGTAAGTAAATTCTTATTTTCTCTATCGTCCTAGTGGATGCTGGGGTTCCTGAAAGGACCATGGGGATTATACCAAAGCTCCCAAACGGGCGGGAGAGTGCGGATGACTCTGCAGCACCGAATGAGAGAACTCCAGGTCCTCCTTAGCCAGGGTATCAAATTTGTAGAATTTTACAAACGTGTTCTCCCCCGACCACGTAGCCGCTCGGCAGAGTTGTAATGCCGAGACCCCTCGGGCAGCCGCCCAAGAAGAACCCACCTTCCTTGTGGAGTGGGCATTTACCGATTTTGGCTGTGGCAGGCCTGCCACAGAATGTGCAAGCTGAATCGTACTACAAATCCAGCGCGCAATAGTCTGCTTAGACGCAGGAGCGCCCAACTTGTTGGGAGCATATAGTATAAACAGTGAGTCAGATTTCCTGACTCCAGCTGTCCTTGAAATGTATATTTTTAAAGCTCTGACAACGTCCAACAACTTGGAGTCCTCCAAGTCGCTTGTAGCCGCAGGCACTACAATAGGCTGGTTCAGATGAAATGCTGACACCACCTTAGGGAGAAAATGCGGACGAGTCCGCAGTTCTGCCCTGTCCGAATGGAAAATCAGATATGGGCTTTTGTAAGATAAAGCTGCCAGTTCTGACACTCTCCTGGCCGAAGCCAGGGCTAGTAGCATGGTCACTTTCCATGTGAGATATTTCAAATCCACATTTTTTTAGTGGTTCAAACCAATGAGATTTGAGAAAGTCCAAAACAACATTGAGATCCCACGGTGCCACTGGAGGCACCACAGGGGGCTGTATATGCAGTACTCCCTTAACAAAGGTCTGGACTTCAGGAACTGAAGCCAATTCTTTCTGGAAGAAAATCGACAGGGCCGAAATTTGAACCTTAATAGATCCCAATTTGAGACCCATAGACAATCCTGATTGCAGGAAATGTAGGAATCGACCCAGTTGAAATTCCTCCGTCGGAGCACTCCGATCCTCGCACCACGCAACATATTTTCGCCAAATGCGGTGATAATGTTGCGCGGTTACTTCCTTCCTTGCTTTAATCAAGGTAGGAATGACTTCTTCCGGAATGCCTTTTCCCTTTAGGATCCGGCGTTCAACCGCCATGCCGTCAAACGCAGCCGCGGTAAGTCTTGAAACAGACAGGGACCCTGCTGAAGCAGGTCCCTTCTCAGAGGTAGAGGCCACGGATCCTCCGTGATCATCTCTTGAAGTTCCGGGTACCAAGTCCTTCTTGGCCAATCCGGAGCCACTAGTATCGTTCTTACGCCTCTTTGCCGTATAATTCTCAATACTTTTGGTATGAGAGGCAGAGGAGGAAACACATACACCGACTGGTACACCCAAGGCGTTACCAGCGCATCCACAGCTATTGCCTGCGGATCTCTTGACCTGGCGCAATACCTGTCCAGTTTTTTGTTGAGGCGAGACGCCATCATGTCCACCATTGGTCTTTCCCAACGGGTTACAAGCATGTGGAAAACTTCTGGATGAAGTCCCCACTCTCCCGGGTGAAGGTCGTGTCTGCTGAGGAAGTCTGCTTCCCAGTTGTCCACTCCCGGGATGAACACTGCTGACAGTGCTATCACATGATTCTCCGCCCAGCGAAGAATCCTTGCAGCTTCTGCCATTGCACTCCTGCTTCTTGTGCCGCCCTGTCTGTTTACATGGGCGACTGCCGTGATGTTGTCCGACTGGATCAACACCGGTTTTCCTTGAAGCAGAGGTTCTGCCTGGCTTAGAGCATTGTAGATTGCTCTTAGTTCCAGAATGTTTATGTGAAGAGACGTTTCCAGGCTCGACCACACGCCCTGGAAGTTTCTTCCTTGTGTGACTGCTCCCCAGCCTCTCAGGCTGGCGTCCGTGGTCACCAGGATCCAATCCTGTATGCCGAATCTGCGGCCCTCCAATAGATGAGCACTCTACAACCACCACAGAAGAGATACCCTTGTCCTTGGAGACAGGGTTATCCGCTGGTGCATCTGAAGATGCGACCCTGACCATTTGTCCAGCAGATCCCTCTGTAAAACTCTTGCGTGGAATCTGCCGAATGGAATTGCTTCGTAAGAAGCCACCATTTTTCCCAGGATTCTTGTGCATTGATGTACAGACACCTTTCCTGGTTTTAGGAGGTTCCTGACAAGTTCGGATAACTCCTTGGCTTTTTCCTCCGGGAGAAAAACCTTTTTCTGAACCGTGTCCAGAATCATCCCTAAGAACAGCAGACGTGTTGTCGGAATTAACTGGGATTTTGGAATATTTAGAATCCACCCGTGCTGCTTTAGCACTTCTTGAGACAGTGCTAGTCCCATCTCTAGCTGTTCTCTGGACCTTGCCCTTATTAGGAGATCGTCCAAGTATGGGATAATTAATACGCCTTTTCTTCGAAGAAGAATCATCATCTCGGCCATTACCTTGGTAAAGACCCGAGGTGCCGTGGACAATCCAAACGGCAGCGTCTGAAACTGATAGTGACAGTTCTGTACGACGAACCTGAGGTACCCCTGGTGTGAGGGGTAAATTGGAACGTGGAGATACGCATCCTTGATGTCCAAGGATACCATAAAGTCCCCTTCTTCCAGGTTCGCTATCACCGCTCTGAGTGACTCCATCTTGAACTTGAACTTTTTTATGTACAGGTTCAAGGATTTCAGATTTAGAAAAGGTCTTACCGAGCCATCCGGCTTCGGTACCACAAATAGAGTGGAATAATACCCCTTTCCTTGTTGTAAAAGGGGTACCTTGACTATCACCTGCTGAGAGTACAGCTTGTGAATGGCTTCCAAGACCGTCACCCTGTCGGAGGGGGACGTTGGTAAAGCAGACTTCAGGAAACGGCGAGGTGGAGACGTCTCTAGTTCCAACCTGTAACCCTGAGATATTATCTGCAGGATCCAGGGATCCACCTGCGAGTGAGCCCACTGCGCGCTGAAATTCTTGAGACGACCCCCCACCGCCCCCGAGTCCGCTTGAGAAGCCCCAGCGTCATGCTGAGGCTTTTGTAGAAGCGGGGGAGGGCTTCTGTTCCTGGGAAGGAGCTGCCTGTTGCAGTCTCTTCCCCTTTCCTCTGCCTCGTGGCAGATATGAATATCCCTTTGCTCTCTTGTTTTTAAAGGAACGAAAGGGCTGCGGCTCAAAAGTCGGTGTCTTTTTCTGTTGGGGAGTGACTTGAGGTAAAAAGGTGGATTTCCCGGCTGTAGCCGTGGCCACCAAATCCGATAGACCAACACCAAATAACTCCTCCCCTTTATACGGCAAAACTTCCATATGCCGTTTTGAGTCCGCATCACCTGACCACTGTCGCGTCCATAAACTTCTTCTGGCCGAAATGGACATAGCACTTACCCGTGATGCCAGTGTGCAAATATCCCTCTGTGCATCACGCATATAAAGAAACGCATCCTTTATTTGCTATAAAGACAGTAAAACATTGTCCCTATCCAGGGTATCAATATTTTCAATCAGGGACTCTGACCAAGCTACCCCAGCACTGCACATCCAGGCTGTCGCTATAGCTGGTCGTAGTATAACACCTGTATGTGTGTATATACTTTTTTGGATATTTTCCATCCTCCTATCTGCTGGATTTTTAAGTGCGGCCGTCTCAGGAGAGGGTAACGCCACTTGTTTTGATAAGCGTGTGAGCGCCTTGTCCACCCTAGGAGGTGTTTCCCAGCGCGCCCTAACCTCTGGCGGGAAAGGGTATAAAGCCAATAACTTCTTTGAAATTAGCAGTTTTTTATCGGGGGCAACCCACGCTTCATCACACACCTCATTTAATTCATCTGATTCAGGAAAAACTAATAGGTAGTTTTTTCACACCCCACATAATACCCTGTTTTGTGGTACCTGTAGTATCAGCAATATGTAACGCCTCCTTCATTGCCAAAATCATATAACGTGTGGCCCTACTGGAAAATACGGTTGATTCGTCACCGTCGCCACTGGAATCAGTGCCTGTGACTGGGTCCGTGTCGACCGACTGAGGTAACGGGCGTTTTACAGCCCCTGACGGTGTTTGAGGCGCCTGGACAGGTGCTGATTGATTGTCCGGCCGTCTCATGTCGTCAAACGACTGCTTTAGCGTGTTGACCCTATCCCGTAATTCCATAAATAAAGCCATCCATTCTGGTGTCGACTCCCTAGGGGGTGACATCCCCATATTTGGCAATTGCTCCGCCTCCACACCAATATCGTCCTCATACATGTCGACACACACGTACCGACACACAGCAGACACACAGGGAATGCTCTTAAAGAAGACAGGACCCCACTAGCCCTTTGGGGAGACAGAGGGAGAGTTTGCCAGCACACACCAAAAGCGCTATATATGACAGGGATAGCCTTATAATAAGTGCTCCCTATATAGCTGCTTTAATATATATAATTTTGCCACAATTTTGCCCCCCCTCTCTTGTTTTACCCTGTTTCTGTAGTGCAGTGCAGGGGAGAGCCTGGGAGCCTTCCTGACCAGCGGAGCTGTGTGAGGAAAATGGCGCTGTGTGCTGAGGAGATAGGCCCCGTCCCTTTTTCGGCGGGCTCGTCTCCCGCTCTTTAACGGATTCTGGCAGGGGTTAAATATCTCCATATAGCCCCCGGAGGCTATATGTGAGGTATTTTATGCCAAAAAATAGGTTTACATTGCTTCCCAGGGCGCCCCCCCCCAGCGCCCTGCACCCTCAGTGACTGCCGTGTGAAGTGTGCTGAGAGCAATGGCGCACAGCTGCAGTGCTGTGCGCTACCTTAAGAAGACTGAGGAGTCTTCTGCCGCCGATTCTGGACCTTCTTCTCTTTTCAGCATCTGCAAGGGGGCCGGCGGCGAGGCTCCGGTGACCATCCAGGCTGTACCTGTGATCGTCCCTCTGGAGCTAATGTCCAGTAGCCAAAGAAGCCAATCCATCCTGCACGCAGGTGAGTTCACTTCTTCTCCCCTAAGTCCCTCGTTGCAGTGATCCTGTTGCCAGCAGGACTCACTGTAAAATAAAAAACCTAAGCTAAACTTTTCTAAGCAGCTCTTTAGGAGAGCCACCTAGATTGCACCCTTCTCGGACGGGCACAAAAACCTAACTGAGGCTTGGAGGAGGGTCATAGGGGGAGGAGCCAGTGCACACCACCTGATCATAAAGCTTTACTTTTTGTGCCCTGTCTCCTGCGGAGCCGCTATTCCCCATGGTCCTTTCAGGAACCCCAGCATCCACTAGGACGATAGAGAAATGTAAAAATTATAAAATAAAAAAAATTAAACAACCTAAAGAGGAATCTAGAGGTAGCTTATCTGTAATGCAGGAGGTCAATAGGGAATGACCAACGCATTTCGTCTATGCAGACTTCATGAAGGGGTCATCAAGGTTTATTTATGTAGCACCTGCATTCTCCTTAGCACTTTATTATGATGAACATAAGCAATGTAGTACATATGCATGGTTGGAGAGATGTCCTTTTAAGAAGCAAAGAAAACCCACTTGCGGCATTACTTTTTATTGTGTTTGATTGCAAGTAACCCGTTACTGCCGTCACTAAGTGTTTTATTTAATTGGACAGTGGCTTAGTTCCCCTGCACAATGCCTGTTCCTATGGACACTACGAAGTAGCAGAGTTATTGGTGAGACATGGGGCTTCTGTGAACGTTGCAGATCTCTGGAAATTTACTCCACTACATGAAGCAGCTGCTAAAGGAAAATATGAGATTTGCAAACTACTACTGAAGGTAAGACCGTAAAATATTTTATTGAGGCTTCTGTTACACTTCATTTGCCATAGCTTTTTACGTGTTTTATTATTTCTTCCACTGATATCTGTGGAAAATCATTACAAATGCAAAAAAAACAAGACTCTGAGAGGTTATTGGAACCATATACTACACTTTGTACCCCTGTAATGGCAGGAAATGCCGCATGCTTTTGCATTTTCTTTTCAGACTGTTTTGAGGGGCAATATTTATTTCTTATTAAAGGCTAAAAATTGGCATATTCTTACAATTTATAAAACATGTTATGGTCCGTAACATGACCATTTTTCACATTTGCAAATTTGCACATTTCCCCATTAACTTTTGTAGGGTGCCTGATAGATTTTATAGTAGTATAGTGTTTTGTTTATGATTTTAGTTTAGTCCAGTTTCTTTTGGTAGCATATTGGAACAAGCAGTTTTAAAAAGTATCTCACAAAAGTATCTGTATACGGCACTCAGTTATATGTAGTGTACTTACCATACGAAGGGGTTATGAAAACCAGAATGTTGTAATTGTGTTTTGTAAAATATGTTTTATGACCTGGTCTCTACTGTCTGCCCCAGAGTTTACCTGTAATGCAGGCACTCATTATGCAGATTGCACATTTCTTAGATTTTTAGTGGACCTTTAAATGTAAGTACAGCAAGTGCTGAAATGACAAACGTAAATTATCACTGTACACCTGGACCTTACTGGCCTTTCCTTCTCTGCAGACTATGGTCACAAGAACTTACATGCCTTAAGTAGAGGAGTGGCCCAGCGGACATTTTAAAGTCAATATACAATATGTTTTATAGGTGTAAAGCTCATTTAACTTTTTAATATAGAAGCTTTTTCTCTAATTTTTTTGTGTTATTGCCCAGCATGGGGCTGATCCAACAAAGAAAAACAGGGATGGGAATACACCTTTAGATCTGGTAAAAGATGGAGACACAGACATTCAAGATTTGCTACGAGGAGATGCAGCTTTGCTGGACGCAGCAAAAAAAGGCTGTTTAGCCAGAGTGCAGAAGCTTTGTACGCAAGAAAACATCAACTGCAGGGACACCCAGGGGAGAAACTCCACACCCCTGCATCTAGCTGGTAAGAATCTGCATACATCTGGTTTCATACATCTGTATGTCTTTGTTATTGTGTCACGTTTGTCTTTGACATCATTTGTTCACTGGCCCACATATTGGCCAGATCTCTCAGCAAGTCTTTAAATGAGATCTTGTCTCTGAGGCTTCTACATAAGAGGCATATTTATACGCTGACTACTCAGGCAATATTTATTCTATATGGGCTGAAGTAAAAGGGTGCACAACATTAAAACACACGTATGTGTCCTCATACACCCTTTGCGCCATACGGAACATAATGTTACATCTTTGTTGCACCACAGCTGCAGTGTAGAGCCTCTCACAGTACACTATAGATGCTAGGCTGCAACTTTAACCACATAGGAATTGGTTTTACGTACATACAAAGTTGTAGCTGTTTGAATCTGAGCCCTTTTTGTATCGCTACAGATTCAGTCGCGCTCAGATGTACAAACGTCACAAATCCCAGTGGTCTGCGTGCGCTAGCAATACACCTACAGTATGTCTCTTCCAGTAGTGTTTTTTTGTGCAGAGAAGATGCTCTTTTTGAATGAAAAAAACTGTTAATGCAGGCGAATCACTCAAGACCTTGGGCGCTGAGCGGTATTACAGTATTACAGGTTAACCTAGGACCTATGCTGATGGTACTGTTGTGTGTTTTGCTTTCCTCCATTGTTTTGCCTTTGTTAGTTAGTAAAAAACAGTCATCCCTAATCCCTTTCCTTGCTGATTGTCGGTGTAGCACTTTGGTTAGAGTCGCTGATCTGTTATCAGAGAAGAGCCCCTCCTATTTTTATATAAATATCATTTATTGCAATAATGCATGTACAGGGTTTTTGACTCTTAATAATTTCTCAAGCACTCCTCCGCATAAGTTTTATGTATCTATGAACATATGAGCTTGATCATCATCTTACAGAGAAGAAATGCTAAATGCAAACCTATGATGTCATGAAGTCACTCAATGGGGCATGGCCACCAGCACTAGGATGCTTCTGGTGACTCTACAGACTATAGAATGCATGTCTGGTGGCTCTGCAGCAGTGCTCCAGGCACCCTACAAGCTAAATGTAGGTGCCATAGGTCAGCATCTATGCTGCCCCCAGGGCAACAGCACTGCTTACACACCCCTAGGTTTGGTAGTGATTTACTCTTCTGTCATATACTCGACCACTGTACATTTTTGGGAGTAACTAAATTATTCATCTCAACATGCTAAGGACTATTTCTGTCCAGAGACTAGTATGGTTAATACATTATGCCATTATAATCACCCCATGCTGTCACAGTCACCCACTACTAGACTGCAATGGACCCACTGCACTGCAGTATAATCGAGCAATAATGCTGTCATAGTTTACATGTATTGTTCTTCTATATCAGGACCTATACTAGTACATGTATTGTACTGTTTTAATAAACATAAAGTTAAAATTGTAATATAGATAGAATGCATGTAAAATATACATAAACCATTTAAGAAGGAGTTGAAGACTTACAGTAGTAAAATAGTAAATAATTGGAAGGTTTTGTTTATGGACTCCACAGCCATGGACTTTTCAACCCTTATCTGGAACCATCCTGGAGAGCTAATCTGTTAGGATAGGTGTGTACTGAATGGTGAGCCTGGGTCCTGTGGCTGTAGTTTTTCACCAATCTCACATCCTATTAAGCGACTTCCGGTAGATCTTAGTTGAATTACCTGCCCAGTCTCCTTCTCCACTCATCTTAGCATGCACATACTGTATGTGAGCTATTGATGTGTCACTTGTTGCACTAATTTTAGCGGTAGAAAAGTCAAATTTAGAGAGTTAAATTCTAAAATCGTTGTTTTTTAAGTCACATGCATGGTGCCAATAGAGCACCATTCTTCTAATGTGTGATTTATGCCTGCAACAGGAAAAACGTTATCCGGATGGTAGATAGACAGTACATAAGTCAGTAGGCTGACTTAATCAAAAGGTTTTTCAGGATTTTTAGGGTTCGTGTTAGGCACTTGGTGGAGAGTTGGGGGTTTGGGGAGGGTTATGCTGCTAGAAGGGACTGTTAGAGTTAGGCACTAGTTGGAGAGTTGGGCACTAAGGGGGACTGTACTAAGGGGAACTGTTAGGCACTACGGGGGAACTGTTGGGCTTTGTCACTAGGGCGACGGGAGGGTTAGGGTTTGTCGCTTGGAGGAGGGACAGATGTAATGAAGACCGAGTTGCCTTGCAAACATTTGCAAGGCAAAACCATACCTTGTAAATGATCACCACTTTAAAAAAAACATCCCAGTTCGGCCAGGGACCTGCACCTCCGGCCAGCTCGGACTTAATTGCATCCAGACAGTATCTGAATCATTAACCCATGAGCTCCTTCCATGTTTTTAATACTTTCCACATCATGTTTGGATTATATAGCCATGGTTGCACTGGATTTTGTACATAGAAGTGCTTCTGAACACAGAAAGCACTGTTTTGCATGGAGCAGGCCATGGCAAATTGCAAACCAACTTACTGGAACAGTACTCAGACTTCTTTGCAGGAGCCATTAGTGCAGTAAGTCCAGGCTAGATGATCAGAAGATTTGGCCTGCTACTGAAGAGCTTGGAGAGCTGTCCACAGTAGGGTAACTTTCAAATCCAGGAAATGACTGAATTTGCTAGCGACTTCTAGACCGTTTCTACGCAGTTTAGCTGCCAGTCAAGTATGTCCCTTTCCAGACATGTACTTTTTTTTTAACTCCGTCATTTAACGTCTAGAAAATTGTAACTTTAGGCAAAGACTGCTTTCCTGAGGGCTTCCCTCCCAAACCCCTTTTCTTTTTCATCCACTAGGGGTCACTGGAGTACTCTAGGGATATGGACGGTTCCACAGGAACTAGGCACTGAATAGTTAAACTTTGACTATACCCTCCCCTCCATATTCCAGAGTACCTCAGTGTTTTTTCGGTGCTCACCGAGACTAGGCTTGTGGAAGTTGATCCACAATGACTGAATTTTTTGATTATTTTTTTTTTTGGAATCCCTTTCCCCCTTTTAAGAAGGCGAGGGTCTGGGATAGGAAAGCTGCTGAAGCAGCTGTGGGTGTCGGACCTCTCTAGAAGAGCTCCCTCACTACCACGTGCAGGTCACCTGCAGTAAAAGGCTGACAGTGCTTACAGAGAAGCCCCGTCATTGCCCTCACCACAGGGTCCAGGTATGTTGAACGGGGCGGTCAGCTCACGCTGCCGCCCTGCTGTGTGGGATACTGTGTGTGTGTGGCCGCCGGCCGCTGCCTTCAGCCGCCCGCCGCCGCTTCCAGCGCCGCTGTTTATGCTGTGTCCCCCGCCGCTCTGAGCCGCGCCGGCCACGTTGATTTATGCATAGGCCGCTCCACGGCTCTATGCAGCGCGCTCCCCGTCCCTCGATGCCACTTCCAGCTCCCTCTCCACCATAGCCCGGCTCCGTGTATGGCGAACGATACACGGAGCACGGGGGGGGGACACACAAATGTGAGTAACTTTGATGCCACAGTGATGTTCCCTGCACACAGAAATGTCCGGGTCACTGGATAAAATCTCATGATTCAACTCTTGTTGATAAAAGAAGTATGTTTACTAGAATACAGCAGCGCTGCATATGTATTACAATAGGCTATTAAGTCTTTGTTAAACAGGATACATGTTGCTCATATATGTGCAGGTTTGAATGCAACATAGTATGTTTATTAAATCTGCTTACATAATTATAAGTCTGCATATTTAACCATTTTTCCTGTTGTTTTTCCAGAATTTCCTGTATTACATCTCTCCTCCATTGAAGGCGCAGGGGTGTTAAGGGGAATTTGGAACCAGGCATATTGCTGACGTGTACTGCACTTGGCCAGATATATATTTGTAAAGACACCTTAGTGCTATTTACTGAGTCGCGCACATGGTGATTATAAAACAGTATCTGTGGAGCACTGCAAGCATTGTGAGTTCAGGCTCACCTGCAGCAGATTTGCTTAATTCACTTAGCCACACCACAATTGGATACGCCCGATCTCATCTGATCTTGGAAGCTGAGCAGTGTTGGGCCTGGTTAGCCACCTGGGAATACAAGGTGCTGTAGGTATTTTTAAATCTACAGCCACACCACACTGGATTCGGGACCCATTAACTAAGCTGCGGTTAAGCAGCAGACTTCTCAGGTTTTTAAGCCTGTGAGTGGTCACATTTAGTTTCAGACTTCTAAGAATTATTATACTTCTGAATCAGGATATATCTGGATATATGTATATGGGTATATAATATATATGTGTATGTATGCATATATGAAATATATATATATATTTATAAGGTCTGAGTATGTGTGAATATACATGGTTGTATATGTGTATATATGTGTGTGTGTATGTGTATATATATATATATATATATATATATATATATATATGCTGACATTAAAAATCTATTTTGGCAAGACTACAGTGGCGCAATTGGTCAGCACAGTGCTTATTAAACAGTATCTGTTGAGCACTGCAAACATTGTGAGTTCAGGCCATACCTCCCCAGATCCCCAGTGGCCTAATGGATAGGACACTGCCCTCCTAAACCAGGGATTGTGGGTTCAGGTACCATCTGGATTGCAAGTCACTACAGCAACCATTTCATCACCAGAGTTGATGTTTAAACAGCAGCTTTTGCTTATTATTTTTACAGGTGGCTCTGTAGCCAAGTGGTTAGGCTTCCCGCCCACAGTGAACATTGTGATTGCATGGACACTGGTTCAGATCCTGGTTTAACAGGTGTAATATATATATATATAATAATAATAAAAAAAAAAAAAAAACATGGTAGGACACCATTTTTTACGTTACTTCCTGGGTCTTTGCTGGAGGTTGCTGCCATACAACACTCAGACTCTGGGGGAGCGGGGGGTTGTTAGGAATTTAATTTATTAATTGTTTTTGACAGCATGTCTCTACAGGAAGATTCACTATTGCTGGAAACACATGCACGGTAATGCAGGTTTATACACCGATTACTTCCGTGGTGTACTTACTGGTCGGGGTACATGATCACTAAGTCTAATGCATAATCAAACAAGCACCTTCGCTGCAGAGTCGATCACACAGTGTGTCGGACAAATTCGACTGCGCAGACAGACCCTTACCGGTCCTCTTTGGGGGGAATGCGGGCGCATGTACTGCCTGAGAGGGAAAAATTTACTGTTTCAGCTAGATTGTTGCGGTCGATTCGCCGCCAGCCCTCATAGCACCAGGCCAGTACATCAGGTTCTCAGCGAAGGCTGAACAATTTCCAATGAGAGACAATTGCAATTATTGGGCGTTTAACTACCTATCGGAGTGTACCCTACACAGCAGTAGGGCTGTTGCTTCGCCCTGCTTTGGTAAGGGTTTGAGGTAACAAGGCTGTAGTGGCAGGGTGCTCCAGTTCAGGTTTGCCCTAAATAAAGACCACCTTACACTTCTTGCTGCCTACAGCTTCTGTGAAGTTGGCAGTTGGTTCTTGCGTCTCAGCTTCGCTAGTGGTGCACAACGTCTACTTTGGCTACGTTCCAAACGAGAATAGATCGCAGACCGAGTGGGGGGGGAAATCTGATTTCCTACCATTGTCTACGCGAATTCCAGAATGATTCCGTCTCAACGATTTCAATTCCTAGGTATGATTCTCGATACGGTAAATCAAAGAATTTACCTACCCGAACAGAAGTACAGGTCATTCGTCATCTGGTACAATTAGTGCTCAAGCCTTGCACAGTCTCGGTTCATTTGTACATTCGCCTATTAGACACAATGGTGGCGGCTTTTGAAGCGCTTCAGTTCGGAAGACTTCACTCACGTCCTGGATGTGCTCGCAATGGTTGGCTGTGGCCTAACGAGTACAGTGTCTGCCTGCAATGCATGCCAAAAACAATGGTCGGGCTCGCTTCTGCAGATTCACCGCAGGGTGAGGTGGTCTCCAAGGGCCAGGGTGTCTCTACTCTGGTGGCTCAAAGTACAGAATCTAACCGCAGGGAAACGGTTCGGCGCCTGGAATTGGATAATTCTCACGGCGGACGCGAGTCTCAAAGGTTGGGGAGCTGTAGTTCAAAATTTTCAGCTCCAGGGTCTCTGGGCGGATCACGAAAGATTGCTGTCTATAAATGTCCTGGAACTCTGGGCAATTTACAATGCGCTACGACAAGCAGTGCACATGCTGCAGGCTCAGGCTGTTCAGGTGCAGTCAGACAATGCGACGGTGGTCGCATACATCAACAAACAAGGAGGAACGAAAAGCCGCATGGCAATGCGGGAAGTAGCTTGAGTCCTCAATTGGGCCGAGGTGATTTTGTCGGCAGTATTCATTCTGGGAGTGGACAACTGGGAGGCGGATTATCTCAGCTGCCAGGATTTTTATCCAGGATGTGCATTAAATCCAGAAGTGTTTCACATGCTGATCCAGAAGTAGGGTTACCCGCAAGTGGACCTGATGGCATCTCGCCACAATTATCAAACGCCCCAGTACGTGTCCAGAACGAGAGATCCAAAGGCGGTGGATGCTCTCACAATCAAGTGGCCATACAGTCTCGTGTATCTGTTTCCACCGTTTTCCGCTGCTCCCTTTGTTGCTAAAACGGATCAAAAGAGAGTCCGTCACAGTCATACTAGTGGCGCCTCATTGGCCTCGGAGAGCTTGGTTTTCGGATCTCCGCGGTCTACTCGCGGACGTTCCTTGGCCGCTCCCACTGCGTCCGGACCTGTTACAACAGGGTCCGTTCTTTTTTTCCGATTTAGCGCGGCTGCGTTTGACGGAGTGGCTGTTGAGACAGCCCTCTTAAAAAGAGAGGGCATTCAAGAATAGGTTATACCAACCATGTTACGAGCTAGGAAGCCGGTTACGGCAGCTCATTATTACAGAATTTGGCGTACCTATATAGGTTGGTGTGAAGTTCGGAAGTTTCCGACATCATCTTTCAAGTTATCCCGTCTTTTGTTATGTCTACAGATGGGGTTAGATGGAGGTCGGCGTTTATCCACACTAAAGGTGCAGATATCTGCATCGTCAATTTATTTTCAAAGAAGATTGGCTCTATTGCCGTCGGTACACACCTTTATGCAGGGTGTCCTCAAAGTAGAGCCTCCATTTCACTCCACCTTACTGCGCCATGGGACTTGAATCTGGGTTTAGATTTCTTATAGTCTTTTTGTTTCGAACCCTTACAGCAAGTGGATATTAAGTTTCTCACTTGGGAAACAATTTCTCTCCTAGCCTTAGCTTCGGCAGGGCGGGTTTCAGTTTTGGGTGCTCTGTCATGCAAGCCACCGTACTTAGTGTTTCATAATGACAGAACGGAATTTTAGACGAATCCCGCTTTCCTGCCAAAAGTAGGGTCCTCTTTTCACATCAATCATCCAATAGTAGTTCCTGTGTTAACAGGAGATTCTGGAATTTTGGTTGTGGTACGCACATTACGAGTTTATGTATTCCGAACGTCTACAGTTCCTAAGACGGATACGTTGTTATTCTCTATGATGCGGCCAAGATGGGTTGGCCACCTTCTAAGCAGACCTTATCCAGATGGATAAAACTGACCATACGTCAGGCTTACCTTCATGTTAGGTTACAGCCGCCTACATCAGTAACAGCTCATTCCACACGTTCTCCGGGAATGTCATGGGCAGCTGGTCGTGGAGTTCTACGACACAGCTTTGCAGTGCGGCTACATGGTCTTCAGTGCACATGTTTGTGCGCTTTTACAGGTTTGATACTTTTGCGGCATCAGCATCTAGCTTTGGCCGTCTAGTGTTACAGGTGCCAAACAGCTCTCCCGCCCAGGGGGGAAAACTTTGGTACGTCCCTAGAGTACTCCAGTGACCCCTAGTGGATGAAAAAGAAAATATGATTTTGGTACTTACCAGGTAAATCCTTTTCTTTGAATCCATAGGGGGCACTGGACGCCCACCCAGAGCAGTTGTTTACCTGGTTGTGGTAAGTGCAGGGAATTTTATGGTAACACACTCTTACCGACTGTTTCAAATTATAAATTCTATCGGGTTGGTGTCAACTGTTAGTTGTCAGTTTCGTTTGTGTCAACTTTATTGTTGTCCGTTTTTGGTTATATGTATTTCTCCATTGTCAACCTCTATAGCTCCAGTTCGGCTCAGTAAAAAAACACTGAGGTACTCTGGAATATGGAGGGGAGGTATAGTCAAAGTTTAACTATTCAGTGCCTAGTTCCTGTGGAACCGTCCATATCCCTAGAGTACTCCAGTGCCCCCTATGGATTCAAAGAAAAGGATTTACCTGGTAAGTACCAAAATCCTATTTTCCCCCGCTTTTACCATCAGAATCCAAATAGAGTTACTTGGTCAGTCCAAAGACAAGACCCTCCTCTGTGACGTCAGTTGAAATGAAAAGAGTAGATTTAGACCCATTGTCTAGCCTCATTCTGAACCTTCAGATTGAGATTATGTAGCCACGGAGACGAGATTTTTAAAAATTTAGAGGTAGCATTATGTTTCATATAGATGTAGCGGTCTTTTGATAGAGTATCATTCACCAGGGCCTTGAATGCAGAAATTAAAGGACTATTAGGAGCCATCCATAGTCTCGCAAGACATACCTAAGGTAAGGCACATGCACCGCGAGCATACAGGCTCTCCCATCTGGACACAAAAGCAGAACCTCTCATCCCCAAAAGACAAAACTGTGGGGTGAGCAAGTCCCCAGATATTCCTGTTCCCTTCAGAATCAACCTGATCCCAGACCAAAACACACGCACCGACGGACAATCCCACATGAGATGCCAGAAGGAACCCACATCAACACCACACTTAGGGCAGACGTCTGAATGTCCAGTCCCAAATTTAGCCAGCTGAACTGGTGTCATGTATGTTCTATGTAAAATAAAAAACTGAATCTGTTGGAATCTAAGGGACGTAGTGACCGTACCAAGGTACTCCAAGGCAAGAGCCCAGTTGTTCTCATCTATAGGGCTTAAATCTCCCTCCCATTTCTCACGAAGACGAGATAGAGGGTCCGTATGAAGTTTAGCTAGGAGATATACATAGGCGAGGGAAATCGCCTTAACTCGACCCAATTTACTTGCAAAGGTCTTAATGGGAAATGGGAGGATAGTAGGGGGGGATTCCATGAACTGAGTCTGTAGAGCATACCAAAGTTTAAATATCTATAGAAATATGAATTAGGTAAATTGAACTCGTCTTTTAGTTGCTGGAAAGATTTTAATGTGTCATCTGTGTATAGGTGGGATATGGAAACAATGGATCTAGGAGCCCAAACCTCCCACCCCGCAAGAGTATTTAATTCAGGGAGCCAACTACAGTGCCAGAGGGGAGTGTCTGGATCCAAGCTATCAAACTTGAGAAGAACCCTCAGGGCCTGCCAGATTTTCATAGCCTGAAAAGCAATAGGAGGAGAAAACTGAGATATTTTCCCACTCAATAAAACCTGCGTGGGAGAGAGGCCAGGAAAGTAGCATTGGATAAACACCCAATGTAGAGAGTCGACACTAGCATCTTGCACCCAAGCACTAAGGTGCGCCAACTGAGCGGCTTAGTAATACATTTGAAAATTAGGTAGTGCCGATCTGCCATCACATTGCAGTCTGGTGAGAGTATTCAACTGTACTCTGGGTCTTTTATTAGCACATATTAAAGATGATAAAATACTGTTCAATTTCCTAAAAAATACTGGAAAGATATAAACGGGATTGCAGAATAATATACCAAATTTTAGGCAGTAACAACATTTTGATAGGCTGACCCTACCAGTCACAGTCAACGGAAGCTTACACCAAGTTTTGGATTTACACGTAATTTGTTGCATGAGCGGGTCGAGGTTCAAAGGTATTAAGTCAAAAGGGTCATTTGTAATTTGGACACCAACGTACTTAAATTGTGCTGTCCAGCAAAGCGGCAAATAAATTTTAGGAACAGTAGGAGGGGGACCAGTTAATATGAAGACCAGAATAACAGCCAAATTCCTCAATCACCTGCAACAAAATAGGCATAGACGTGGCATAGTAATAGAATTCAGAGATCTTCGTTACACATATTTGCGCAAATGTGTGGTAAAGCCCCAAAGCTGCATCAAGGTGTCTCTGTATATTTGGGGTCCCTAGCGCTATATCTAGGTGCAGGGTGTGGCACCCCAAAACACCAGCATAAGCCAGAAAGCCCAACGTAGCATACCAGTGAAAAAACTATAGTGTTAATAAATTAGTATTTAGGAAGCCAAAGCTATAGAGAGGGTGATACAAACATGAAATGTAATTAAAATAGAGAAATAGTGTTAAAAAATTAATAAGTGAAAAGTGTTAATAGAAGGTAAAGGTATGCCGCACTGAAGCCATCCAGCTCAGCCAGTCCAGAGGCACCACACCTCCATTACCCCAATCTGGGTCTAATATTAGCCAGCAAGGAGCCACATGATAATGGCTCCTTACTACAGTATGTCTAAGCTAAGAGCTACCCACCTTGGAGCAACCCCATAATGCTCCATGTGGCATGTCAGGGCCTGCACCTCCTCCTAATGCAGGAACCTCTCTGGCTCTCACAACAGACATATATATTGGTAGATGCTCAATTAGCTTAGTTATATCATTCAGGTGCTCGAAAGGGAGGGGTATTTCTGAGCAAGAAAAAAAGGCATTTGGTTTCCCCCAGCACCCTGAATGATAACAGTAACCAGATATAAATCCCACATAATAATAGAATTCAGAGATCTTCGTTACACATATTTGCGCAAATGTGTGGTTAAGCCCCAAAGCCGCATCAAGGCGTCTCTGTATATTTGGGGTCCCTAGCGCTATATCTAGGTGCAGGGTGTGGCACCCCAAAACACCAGAAAGCCCAACGTAGCATACCAGTGAAAAAACTATAGTGTTAATAAATTAGTATTTAGGAAGCCGAAGCTATAGCTATCACTGCTTCCCATGCACGAGTTCAGGATTTTGCCCGTGCTGCACCCCTTCAGTGGAATGCGCTCCCCCGCTCCATTAGACTCTCCCCGACCTTGCAAAGCTTCAAACGGGCATTGAAAACCCACCTATTTATCAAAGCGTACCCCTCCAATGCATAACCTAGTCCTTAGGCTGCTCCTCCATCCCCCTGCCCCGTGCCTTGGACATCTCTGCTTTGCTCGCATACCACCATCAGGCTTCTACCTGCTTGCTTGCACCTCATGTCATCTGTCTGTTGCCCCTCCCCACTAGATTGTTAGCTCTTCAGAGCAGAGCCCTCTTTCCTCTTGTCTAAGCCCTCTTCTTGACACATTTCACTCAGCGACCATCTTTACCTGCTTTTTCTCCTGCTGGTAAAGGCTCATCTTTATCTATGGCCGCCAGCCCCAAGTAGTACAATGATTACTCCTTCGCTACTTACATCTAAGCTGTATTACTGTATGTTTTGAGAATTGTGTTGCTCTTTGTTACCTGCACTCCATTTTTGTTATTTATTTACTGTTATGCTAAGTTTTGTCTCCCTGTACTGTCCTTTGTACGGCGCTGCGAAACACTTGTGGCGCCCTATAAATAAAATGTAATAATAATAGGGTGATACAAACATGAAATGTAATTAAAATAGAGAAATAGTGTTAAAAAATTAATAAGTGAAAAGTGTTAATAGAATGTAAAGGTATGCCACACTGAAGCCATCCAGCTGAGCCATTCCAGAGGCACCACACCTCACACCTACATTACCCCTCCCTTTCGAGCACCTGAATGATATCACTAAGCTAATTGAGCATCTACCAATATATATATAGACGTGCCATAGTCCTGAAAAAATAACAGGTTGTCTGCATAAAGGGCAATCTTATTATCTGTGCGAGGGTCTGTATAGATTCCCTTGATAACCGGGTCTGATCTAATTAGACAGGCCAAAGGCTCAATGGCCAGGGCAAACAACATGGGGGAAAGGGGTCAGCCCTGCCTAGTACCACGGGATAATGTAAAGGAGGAAGAAACATAACTGTTTACCGAGATCCTGGCACTTTGTTGTTGGTATAGCAATTTAGTCCACCGTAAATAGTTAGGCCCAAAGCCCATACAGTTCATGACCTCCCAGAGATAAGACCATTCAACACTGTCAAACGCCTTGGCTGCGTCCAGAGAGACCACGACCAAATCAGAGGGAAGGGCATGTGGGGCCTGTAGAATGGTATGCAATCAATGCAGGTTAATAGAAGTGGACATACCAGGCATAAAACCGGTTTGGTCTGGGTGAATGATGGAGGTTATAATTGTGTTAAACCGTAATTCGGTGGGAATCAGGGAAATTGGTCTATAGCAATCTGGAAACCTAAGGTCCTTGCCGGGTTTCGGTATCACTATGATGACAGCCTCAGACATAGAAGGGGAAAATTGATGTTAGCGAATATATCCAAATATAGGGAAAGTAACCTGGGGCCATAAAAATCCGTGTGGGTTTTGCATCCTTCAGTCGGGATCCCATCACAACCCGGTGCCTTACCGTTTGGAGATAAGCCAATGGCTGCAGTCACCTCATCTAACGTCATAGATGCCTCTAAAAAATCACAAGCCTCAGAGGAGAGTGTAGGTAGAGCAATATTCCTCAAGTAAAGACAAAGGTCTGCATCGGAGCATACCAGCCGAGACTTATAAACATCATCTTCAGAAGACAGAAATAACTGCGCAATATCCGGCGTGGCGTCAACAAGGGTGCCATCATGACCGGACATTTGAGTAACAGTGGTCCCAGGACGGTCGTAATGCACTAAGTGGGCCAGCAAGCTGCCAGGTCTATCTGCTTGCATATAAATATTAATAGCACGAAATAGAAGAGAACGTGAGTTTTTATCTGATAAGTGGGCTAACCAAGCTGACTGAGCTATGAGCCAGCGCGTTTTAAGTGCAGGAGTACCATCTTTCAAATACTGAGTCTCCAGGTTCCTAAAGTCAGTTTCAAGGGCCCTCTACTTTTCCCTGCAAGACATTTTATGGGCTGCTATTCGTTCAATAAACGTACCTCGTAAGAAAGCCTTAAATGAATCCCAGACCATGGTTACCGGGGCCGAACAGGTATTATCGGCGAAGTATCCCTCCCACTGTGTCCCTAGATCATGACAGTCGCCCAACTGGGCCAGCCAGGAAGGATGTAGCTTCCAGTAGGACTGTCCCCTCTGGTACTCCCACATTAAGTGACAACAACAAAGGTGAATGATCAGATATAGCCTGGGCCTCATAATGGACATCCGTGAGTTTAGGCAGCAGTGCAGGAGAAATTAGGACCAGGTCATTTCTAGAAAAAGAACCATGCCTGCTGGAAAAGCAGAAAAACTGGCGGAGCGTAGGGTGCAGAGTTCTCCAAGCATCTATCCACTGTAAACTACTTAAAAATTCAGCAAATTTAGTAGAGCCACCATGGGGACAGGAGGAGACTTCCAACTATCTAAAGAAACATTTAGAACATTATTAATATCCCCCAAACAAATGACAGGAGTATGAGGGGAGGAAGCAATGAAAGAGGCGGCCTGTTGCAAAACATCCTAAGAGAATGGAGGGGGGACATAAACAGAAGAAAAAAGGACTGACCGCTCAATTTACATTCTATAAACCCAAATCTACCATGTGGATCAGTTTTAATCGATAGTAACTCAAATTGCGCCGTCTTTTTTTTTTTTTATCAGGACCGACACCCCACGAGAGAAGGAGGAGTGAGAGGCATGATATGCCCACCCCACCCAGGGCCTGCGGAGTGACATCAATTTGATACCCTCCAGATGAGTCTCGCTAGGACCAGCAATATCCGGGTCATACTTCCTAATCATTTTTAAAACTAGGGAGTGTTTTCTTTTATTATTAAGACCTCGGACGTTCCACGCGATAAATTTCAGGTCGGACATAACACCGACGGGAGCATATGACTTACTACGGATAGAAACCATACTAGATATACTTGAGGACCCATGTAAAAAAGCAACCAGGTATACAAACATTGAACGGAACTAGACGTAGGGTCAAAACCACCCAAAGGAGGCAACATATATCGTAGTGCAGGGAGAGAATGAAGCATAACGTCCCTAGAAACATACCATTCATTGTCCCTGAATTGTAAACCGTGCCATCCACTACAACAAACATTCACTTCGCAAATTGGGGTATACACATATGAAAAATAAAAAATTTATGAAAGGGAAAAAAAAGTACAGAAAAACTAAGTTTCCCAACAACAGTCCCCCACCCCGTAGACCACCCTAAACATTGGCATACGTAGACCCCAAAGAAAACCCTAACGCCATTCCTGAGGAGCGGGCCACTCGTACGGCCCAAACGAAAGACTGAGTCACGATCTTTATATTGCAGGAATTTAGCAATAAAGGTGCGCGGAGGGGCACCGGGAGGTAAAGGCCAAGAGGGTATTCGTTGTGCACGTTCCACCACAAACTGTGAAGTAAAGGAATTCGCACCATACAGCTCTTTGAGCCAAGATTCAAGAAAGTCCTCAGGGTGAGAACCCTCCTCTTTCTCAGGCAGGCCCACAAATCGAGCATTATTCCTGTGTAGGCGACCCTCCATATCCAGGAGCTTGTTTTGAAGTGAGGAGACCTGCTGGGACACGGTGGAAACGGTTTGCTTTAAAGGACCACATAGATCCTCCAAGTTGGAGACACGCGTCTCGGCCTCTCCCAGTCTCTCTCGGATGCGTTGAACATCTTGCCGCAGTAAGGAAAGATCGCATTGCACTTTCTCCATTTTATCGGGCAAACGCTGTTCACTACCCACTATAGCTTTCAGCACTTGTTGAATTGAGGGAGCAGAGGGTGTTTTAGAGGAACCGGAGGCGGCCCCAGGACGAGCTGGAGAAGAAAATGAAGGAGACGACTGCGAGGTCTGACTGACAGATTGTCTAGCAAACTACTCCAATTTAGCCGTGACCGCACGTTGGCCGTACTTTACCATGGTGACAGAGGAAGAACTGGTAGCCTAGCAGAGAGGAGTAGCTGAGGCAGAATCTCAGAGTAGAAGTGTAGATAAATGCAGGCAACAGTGAGGTCACAAATATTCAGTAACTGTATAGGCAGCCTGTGTCTGGGCAGCAGGGTATATGAACAATATCCACTGAGGCAGAAAGTTCCAAAATCAGCTCACCAATTCAGACAGTCTCTGCAGGAGCACTAAACAGTGTGATGCTGACCATAGTAGCTGCTCCCAAAATGGCTGCCGGACCAACAGCCCCCACTCCCTCCTCCCTGTATTGCAGCCTCCAAACACTGGGCCCATGGAGAAACAAGGCAAAGGTACCTGGAGGCAGCTGGGGATCCTTCCACCGCCGCAGGTCCGCGGAAGCAGCCGCCCGGGACCTTGCGGCCGGAAGGCCAAACTTTAGACAGTGGATCCAGGGGAGGCCTAGGCCGTAGTAGCTGTTACCGGCCGACGCGTCCAGGAAGCCATCAGAGAGGGCTGGAATGGGCGCCCGCCGCTGCACCGAGAGATGAGGGAGAATGTATAGCGGAGGAGTGCCGCTGGAGAGGGTCAGGATAGGTAATAGGATTAATGGCCCGGGAAGCTCCTAGATCCTACTGCCTAGTTCCTTGCCACCGTGGCCACGCCGCCCAGTTCCTCAAGACTCCGTTGCAGAATACATAGACGAATAAACAAAACCGGAAACACTGATTTACAGATGGACAAACGACAAGTACAGGGTAAATAAATTTAGCTGCATCAGCAGATGACACTGAAATAAGTATCAGAGTGGCAGAGAACTGTAGGATTTGGTGCCATTGAAGATGATTTAAGTAAGAGAAGGAAAAGCACATGAGGGAAGAGGGCCCTGCTCTGACTATATAATCATTAAAGCTTGCACTGTAAGGGAAGACTTCTAGCTACCACCTGACACAAGATTGTTTTAGGGTTAACATAAGTATAGTCAGTACACATCAGCTGCGTCATGCCTTCCTTGTTGACTAATTGCTGTTGTCCTGCTATGGTCTGGTCAGGACTCTTGCTTGTGTTCTACAGCTATTTTTTTGTCACTATGAGGCGGTTTCTTAAAATGCGCATACTGTATGCTCAATGTATAGCAGTTTATGCCCCTTCACAAGTGCAGTATGGTATTCATAGTCAACGTGTTCTTTGACCCTGATGATCTCTGACTGCACAAGACACATTTTCCATCATACTGAGCCCCAAAATGTTTTCATAAGAAATGTATTTATTTGACTTCAAAGACCTGTAAAACAGTAAGTAGTTTGTAAGTTAGTAAATAGTCCTCCCCAAAAAAATTGCCAGCTGGTTGGGAGCATTGTATATCTCGTAAGAATGAAAAATTTTGATTTTGTAAATAAAGACTCTTGCAGATATAGTCTACATGCTGGTAGGTATACCAGAGTGGTGAATGCTCCAGACTTGCCAGCACTTGGGGTGTGGTTACCTGTCAAGATGGTCTCGAGCACAGAGGCGTGACCTATTATTGTCCATTACGGACAATGTCAATTATGGGTATGCACAGCGTGTGCACATAGCTTTATTGGTTAAGGGTACCACTATGTTTTAGTATTGGATAAAAAAAGAAAGAGGGCCTTTGGTCTCAGAGTATGTAACATTTGAACTTCTAGAAAGGATTATACTTCTGTATGCTGTGATTGTCCCAAGCACCTTTAGCAAGGTACTTCTCTTTTTTTAAAAGATATTCAATAAATACATTTCAAAGCTTGACTGTTATAACTGTTCTTTTCACACTGTGACAGCGACCATCTTTGTTTTGCCATTATTACACATGTAGAATGCTGCTAAAACTGGATCCCTTTTGTGATGTTTGTACACCTAAACCTTATATTATATGTTAATACGCAAAAATAACCTTTATTAGTGGAAACAAGATATCAAGCATGATATAAAGTAGTTTTATGTACTACTGAATCGGAATCTGAGAAGTCATGATGAAGGTGTATTTCGCTAATGTGTATACTGAAGGACCCTTGTTGTTCTGTTATCCAATAAGCCCAGTATAAATTCTTCTAACCATATGCTCAATACACACTGGCCGACATATTGGCTGTTCTGTTCAGCGACGAATATATCTCTGCCCTGTAGGCCAATGTGTACCAACTATATGTTTGTGAACGCCGTTGTTCAGGCATATCGCGTCTGCCCTGCAGCACACATGATGACCAATATATCTATAGAAATATTGGTGCATTGTGTGTGTACGGACGATCAGCCGACCACCTGTACACATGCTGCAGCAGCTGGCGGTGATTGACTGCTGAACTGGGCGGGCACATGTAAATGCCTGCCCAGTTTCTGACGTCAGTCACGACGGATTGGGCAGTGTGTATACACAACACACTACCCGATCCGGCTACAGATATATCTGCAGATCCATTGATCTGCAGATATAGCTACAAGTGTGTACCCAGCTTAACTGTTGAGCATTTCTTAAAAGGTAACAATGTGCCAAACACAGAATTTCAAGTTCTGTACTGACACATTCATAAGGAAAGTTTTGTTAATGTAATATGTGTCTTTTTATATTTTATACTGTATATTTGTGTTTACAGTATGAACAACCAGCGATTTAGCTGTGTAACTGTTCTCTACATTGCCATCCATTTAAAATGCATTAATTCCAGCATGTGTTGTAGTGTGCAGCATTTCATTGCTGTATCTGTCAGTGTATCCACTTAATTTTAATAGTTGGTATTATACAGAAATCTGCAATATGAGTTTTAATTTTTTTTAAAAATGCCTCATTTTCAATGTGAAATGTTTTTGTTCACTTTTCCCAGCTGGTTACAACAACCTGGAAGTGGCTGAATATCTTTTAGAGCATGGTGCAGATGTAAATGCACAAGACAAAGGAGGACTTATTCCCTTACACAATGCCGCATCATATGGGGTAAGAACTCTGTGTGGTATGGTTTGGATGTTCTGAAATATTCAGTAGAGCATTGGCAGCTTAAAGTCCTATTCTGTAAGGTTACAAAGTTCATGCAAAAGTACACTAGTATTAACAATAAAATGATGAGACTACATAGTTCTTGCTTTTAAGGTAATTTGCTAATGCCCTCATTCACTGGTTACAATATTCCAGGGTTCGTGCTTTTTGGCAATCACCACACATCCTCTAGGGGTACCCTCTCCAGTGCCAGATAATAACACAAAATATCTACAGTTTGGATGACCTTGGAAAGTTACTTAAACTCCAGACTGAAGGACACCAACTACTGTATCCCTACCTTATATATGGAATTCACTCTGAAGAAGCCATTTAGACTGCCCTTTCTATATACAGTGCTTCACACACACATCCCTTCCCCTCTCACGTATTCACGAGTGCTCCTAGAGATGAGAGATATCGGCACAGTTGAGACAGATGGGAAAGCAAGGGGACAATGATAAAAGAGAGCTGGAAAGAGACAGATGAGAGAGACAGAGGTTTGAGCAGCAGAAATGTAAATGTGAGGAAGACGCATTGGAGTTGACCATACACGGGGTGACAGATTACGAGAGATCAGAGATGAAAGAGACATGGGGGAACATGAGGCTAGAGATACAGGGAGGCAGTATGGCTCCCAGAAGGCGGCATGAGGCTAGAGGGAGACATGGAGGGGCGAGGGGGAATGAGGTGGGCATGATGTTGAAAAGACTCGGGGGAACATGAGGCTGGACAAGGGGACATAAGGCATGAAAGATCGGGGAAGGGGTTCCTGAGGCTGGGGAAGCTCTGGCTAGAGAGGCACAGAGTGGATGAGGCTTTTACGATGGACTCACAGGAGTCAAAGGAGTGAAGGAAGCTCATAGTGATCATTGATCTCTCACGCATGTGATGATGGATGTGGCTGTAGCAAAGTCGAACTTTCCCTCCATTCTTGTCACATGTACATGTTAATGTGTTTCTGCCTTCTTCCCTTCCTTTTCTTTCCTGCATAGACCATAGTGGATGAAGGTGCACTGGAATATTAGGAACTGTTAGTGTACTTTCTACCATGAGGTATTGTTGGTGCTATAGAGTGCCAATCTTTGTTAGAAAGCCACCACCGTTAGTTTAAAACAGAGTTATTGACTGAAATTGCAAAGTTTATAGAAAGAATAAATGAATGTTATTGCAATTGTTTGACAAAACTGGCAAGAGAAGGCTGTTTCATTAATTTATTAATAGCAAACCACCACAGTGTTAGATTATTTAAAGCACATTGACTGACACAAATTGAAAAGTATATAGAAACAGTAAACACATTTTGTAACTATTCCAATTGTTTGACACACTGGCAAGATGAAGCTGTTTTTCGTTCATTTATATTTTAGAACCTTTGCAGCATTTAATTGCTTTGATTTTTTTTCCTTCCCTATTGTAGCATGTTGACATTGCAGCTTTACTGATAAAATACAACACTTGTGTGAATGCCACAGATAAATGGGCATTTACACCTTTACACGAAGCAGCCCAGAAAGGAAGGACGCAACTGTGTGCTCTACTATTGGCCCATGGTGCAGATCCCACCATGAAGAACCAAGAAAGCCAAACACCACTAGATTTAGCTACAGTAAGTATTCCTTTGCTTTGCGTGTGTTACATATACATATATATATACATATATATATATATATATATATATATATATATATACAGGAAAAAGCATCCGGCACTCTGATTAAATGGACAATTTGCCTGGGTGCCCTCCAAGAATCATATACACAAAATATCCTTCCCAACCTGTGGCTCAGGTTTGCGGCGAAGGAACAGGCGGCACTCCAAGGACTTGTGTAAAAATTAGTTTAGTATTCAAAACATAGTGAAAAAAAGCAAAACAAACAAAATGCAGGTATCTTACGACGTTTCAAGGCATAGCAGCCTTTTCATCAGGTAAGTAAACCCTGGTGCTGTGAAGAAAAACGAACGTTATATATAAATATATCTCCTATATATTAGCCCAAGTCTGTGACTCTGTGCCTGGCCGTAACGCTGGGTGGAGTCACAGATGTGGGCAAATCTACTGTATGCAGATCAGTGACGGCTGCCACACATACCATGCACCTTCTCGGCGCACATGTCCCCAGTCTTCCAACCAAGGTCTGGTGTAGAGGCTTCCAATCGTCCCCTCCCCTCAGGAGCCGACTCTCTGACGCCGAGTGCCTCTCACTCCCGCTCCCCGCCTGAGCCCCGGCGCCTTGCTCCTGCCGCCTGCCCCAGCGAGGAGAGAGGCAGCCCTGCAGTGCGCTCCTATTGCCGACACAGCCCTCCGTCCGGTCCTCCCGGTACAATGGATCCCCGGCTGCCTGGCGGGGAAGGGGGGGGGGGGAGATGTGCCTGGCGGGCTGGGGAGGAGATGTGCCTGGCGGGCTTGGGAGGAGATGTGCCTGGCGGGCTGTGGGGGAGATGTGCCTGGGGGTGAGATGTGGCGGGCTGGGGAGAAGGTGTGCTTGGCTGGGGGGAACATGTGCCTGGGGGGGGAGTTGTGCGGCTCATGCTCCCCGGCTGCCGAGAGAGATGTGCCTGGCTGGGAGAAGGGGGGGGGATGTGCCTGGCTGGGGGAGGAGGCAGAGCACCTCACGCGGGAGCAGGGACACCCCACACTGGTGTGCTCCCCGGCTGGCCGCAACAGAGTTACCCTGACACTGCGGCCGGGTGGGCTGCGGCCCTGCTGCTGCTGCTGATGAGAGATGGCATCCTTGGGACAGGGAGATTAGCAGTGTAACTGATAGCTGCTAATGAAAACCCTCCAACTACCTTGCTGCCAGGTACAGTACCCGCAGCGCATCCACCGCACCTGCCCAGACCCTCCCCCATACGCGGTGCCTCCGGAACTCCTACCCCACCCGCAGTGCCCACTCTTCTGCCCCTTCCACCACCGCAGCGCCTCCCAACCCCCTACCACAGCTCTCCCCACATCCGCCCCCCCCCCCTCCACCCACAGCATCTACATACACCCTCCCCCATACGCTGACATCCCCCACAACCACCCCAGCGCCTCCTGACCCCCTAACCCACCTGCGGCACCCCCGCCCCCGCCCATTCACCTGCAGCCCCTTCCACCATCGGCTGCACCACCACCCCTCCCCCAAATGCGACGCCTCCAGACCCCTTACACCACCCACGCCCCCACTCCCCTGCCCCTCCCTCAACCACAGACCCTCCCAACCACAGCCCCCATCCGCCTCCCCTCCACCCACAGCCTCTACAGACACCCTCCCCCATCCACCGTCAACCCCCACAGCCGCCCATCCTCCACCCGCAGCGCCTCCTCACCCCATACCGCACCTGCAGCACCCCCGCACCCGACCATCCACCACCCGCAGTGCCTTCGGACCCTTCCAACATCCGCCGCACCTGTCACTCCACCACACGCCAATCCCCCACACACGGCCCCTCCAGACCCTCTACACCACCCACGCCCCCCACTCCGCTGCCCCTCCCTCATCCACACAACCTCCCATCCGCACACCCCCATCCGCAGGAGACCCACAGCATCTACAGACATCCTCCCCCATCCGCAGTCATCCCCTGCAACCACCCCAACTCCACCCGCACCATCTCCAGACCCCTTACCCCACCCGCAGCGCCCTCGCCCCTTCCCCACCCGCAGCACTTCCTGACCCCCTACCCCACCCGCACGGCCCCACTGCACCCGCCCCTCCACCACCCGCTGCTCCTCCCGACCCCATCTGCCGCACCCCCCACCTGCCCCTCCCCCACGCACGTCGCTTCCAGACCCCCTGGCGCACTCGCCCCTTCCTCACCTGCAGCGCCTCCGGAACCCCATCCCCTAGATCCCCGTTCCTGCCCCTCCTCCCGGCACCCCCCGCCTTCCACCACCCATAGCGCCTCCGGATCCCACTCCCCCGCACATCCCCACCCGCAGCGCCTCACGACCCCCTCCACCATCCGCGTTCCCCCCCCCCACACACACACACCCGCTGCATTCTGTACAGTGTGCCCTGCAGGCGCTGTTCACACCGTTGCAAGGGGCTACGCCCCCTTCACCATCCAACACCCTTTCATTGTGCAATATTAACCACTCACAAAACTAGGAATGCAGGTAATACTTCATATAATACATATATTGAATGGCGTACAGGGGTTAAGGGAGCATAGCCCCTTACGACGGTGTGAAGAGCGCCCGTAGGGTGCAATGAAGCACCTAGTATATATATATATATATATATATATATATATATATATATATATTTATATATATATATGGGTGGGGAGTTGTTGTTTTTTGGTGTTTTTTTACAAATCGCTTTAGGGATTGGTCAGCTCTTGCAAGCATTGGGTGACAATTTTAAAGATGATGACATAAGTGAATGTGAATTCCATATAATATATATATATATATATATATATATATATATTTTACACACACACACACATTAAAAAAGGCACAAAGTGTTCTATTCTGAAGTCCTCCCTACCTTCAAGAAGAATTTCTGGTTGTCCACATACAGTTCTATACTAGTGCTGTTTTTCTAGCTATAGTAACATACATAAAGCATGGTCCTCCAAGTTAAAGTTAAATATAAGTATAGACTTTATAGATGTATAATACATATAAGTGCATTTATCTGTCATCGATATGCAAACACAACTATGGAAATTACCTAGCTCTATCTGTAACTGCAGTGTTTTGTTTCCCGTAACTAGACATGGATGAGATTACTAGGTTTATTTCTCTAGCTATGACACACTTTGGTTTCCTGGTTAAACTAAAAACCTTGTAACTAAAGATCTCCCATATGTTGTCAATTTTTAGGCAGATGACATTCGAGCTTTGCTGATAGATGCAATGCCTCCCGAGGCTCTACCTAGCTGCTTCAAACCTCAAGCAACAGTAGTGAGTGCCTCAATCATTTCACCAGCGTCTACACCTTCGTGTCTATCTGCAGCCAGCAGCATTGATAATCTTACTGGTCCGTTGGCTGACCTTGCTGTTGGAGGAGCATCAAATGCTGGTGATGGAGCGGCAGGGACAGAAAGAAAAGAAGGTGAAGGTAAGCATGAGTTTGAATCTATACTTAATGTTTGCACCCGGCTTTGTTTAATGTGTTTAGCATTCAGTAAAATATAAGTGAGCCTTGGGTCCCATTCCATTATAATGTACCTTGTTGATTACTAAGGCTGTACATTACACAGTTGAGGATCTGGAGCAGGTTCTATTTAGCCAAGTATACCCCTACGTCACAGGATTTATTTGGCAGCAGTATGTTATTTATTACGTTTAGTCCAATCTTCGGATTGAGTTGTTACATTACCCTTCTCATCAGTGATAGGCAATCTAATACACTTCATGGCTGCATAGGCAGACCTTTAATTTTCAGATGGTCAGCACTTTACCCTTAATCTCCATAATAAGGTAAGGCCGCACATTTAATCAAAGTAAGCAACACCTATATTGAATGACATTTTAGCAGGAATTTAAAAAAAAAAAAAGTGTTACAGGTTGAGTATCCCTTATCCAAAATGCTTGGGACCAGAAATGTTTTGGATATCGGCTTTCTCTGACGTCTTAGTGGATGCTGGGAACTCCGTAAGGACCATGGGGAATAGCGGGCTCCGAAGGAGGCTGGGCACTCTAGAAAGATTTATGACTACCTGGTGTGCACTGGCTCCTCCCACTATGACCCTCCTCCAAGCCTCAGTTAGATCTTGTGCCCGGCCGAGGTTGGATGCACACTAGGGGCTCTCCTGAGCCCTTAGAAATAAAGTATAGATTTAGTTTTTTTATTTTCAGTGAGACCTGCTGGCAACAGGCTCACTGCAGCGAGGGACTAAGGGGAGAAGAAGCGAACTCGCCTGCTTGCAGCCGGATTGGTCTTCTTAGGCTACTGGACACCATTAGCTCCAGAGGGATCGACCGCAGGCCCAGTCCTTGGTGTTCGGTCCCGGAGCCGCGCCGCTGTCCCCCTTACAGAGCCAGAAGCAAGAAGAGGTCCGGAAAATCGGCGGCAGAAGACATCAGTCTTCACCAAGGTAGCGCACAGCACTGCAGCTGTGCGCCATTGCTCCTCATACACACTTCACACTCCGGTCACTGAGGGTGCAGGGCGCTGGGGGGGGGGGCGCCCTGTGAAGCAATAATAACACCTTGGCTGGCAAAAATACCACAATATATAGCCCCAGAGGCTATATATGTGGAAAATACCCCTGCCAGAATCCAGAAAAAAGCGGGAGAATAGTCAGCGGAAAAGGGGCGGAGCTATCTCCCACAGCGCACTGGCGCCATTTCTCCTTCACAGATCCGCTGGAAGGAAGCTCCCTGGCTCTCCCCTGCAGTCTACACTACAGAACAGGGTAAAAAGAGAGGGGGGGCACTAAATTTAGGCGCAGTATAAATTATATAAACGCAGCTATAGGGGACATAACTCAGTTAGTCCCTGCATTATATAGCGCTCTGGTGTGTGCTGGCATACTCTCACTCTGTCCCCCCAAAGGGCTTTTGTGGGTCCTGTCCTCATTGGAGCATTCCTTGTGTGTGTGCGGTGTGTCGGTACGGCTGTGTCGACATGTTTGATGAGGAGACTTATGTGGAGGCGGAGCAGATGCCGATAAATGAGATGTCGCCCCCTGTGGGCCGACACCAGAGTGGATGGATAGGTGGAAGGTATTAACCGACAGTGTCAACTCCTTACATAAAAGGCTGGATGACGTAACAGCTATGGGACAGCCGGCTTCTCAGCCCGCGCCTGCCCAGGCGTCTCAAAGGCCATCAACGCTCCCTCAGATGGCAGACACAGATGTCGACACGGAGTCTGACTCCAGTGTCGACGAGGTTGAGACATACACACAATCCACTAGGAACATCCGTTACATGATCCCGGCAATATAAAATGTGTTACACATTTCTGACATTAACCCAAGTACCACTAAAAACAAAGGGTTTTATGTGTGGGGAGAAAAAGCAGGCAGTGTTTTGTTCCCCCATCAAATGAGTGAATGAAGTGTGAAAAAGCGTGGGTTTCCCCGATAAGAAACTGGTAATTTCTAACAAGTTACTGATGGCGTACCCTTTCCCGCCAGAGGATAAGTTACGCTGGGAGATATCCCCTAGGGTGGATAAGGCGCTCACACGTTTGTCAAGGTGGCACTGCCGTCTTAGGATACGGCCACTTTGAAGGTACCTGCTGATAAATAGCAGGAGGCTATCCTGAAGTCTGTATTTACACACTCAGGTACTAGACTGAGACCTGCAGACTGCTGCAGCGTGGTCTGTACCCCTTTCAAACAGGGATACTATTTTGCAAACATAAGCCGTCATCTTATGTATGAGGGATGCACAGAGGGATATTTTGCCGGCTGGCATCCTGAATTATTGCAATGTCCATTCTGTCAGGAGGGTATTGGAGACCCGACACTGGACAGGTGATGCTGACTTTAAAAGGCACATAGAGCCTTATAAGGGTGAGGAATTGGTTGGGGATGGTCTCTGGGACCTCGTATCCACAGCAACAGCTGGGATGAAAATATTTTACCTCAGGTTCCCTCACAGCCTAAGAAAAGCACTGTATTATCAGGTACAGTCCTTTTCGGCTTCAGAAAAGCAGGCGGGTCAAACGAGGGAAGAGGGAAAAAGCTGCACCAGCAGCCAGTTCCCAGAATCAAAATTCTTCCCCTGTTTCCTCTGAGTCCACCGCATGACGCGGGGGCTCCACAGGCGTAGCCAGGTAGGGTGGGGGGCCGCCTCAAAAATTTCAGCGATCAGTGGGCTCGCTCACAGGTGGATCCCTGGATCCTTCAAGTAGTATCTCAGGGGTACAAGCTGGAAGTCGAGGCGTCTCCCCCCCGCCGTTTACTCAAATCTGCCTTGCCGACAACTCCCTCAGGCAGGGAGGCTGTGCTAGAGGCAATTCACAAGCTGTATTCCCAGCAGGTGATAGTCAAGGTGCCCCTACTTCAACAAGGACGGGGTTACTATTCCACACTGTTTGTGGTACCGAAACCAGCCGGTTCGGTGAGACCCATTTTAAAATGGAAATCCTTGAACACTTACATAACAAAGTTCAAGATGGAATCGCTCAGGGCGGTTATTGCAAGCCTGGACGAGGGGGATTACATGGTATCCCTGGACATCAAGGATGCTTACCTGCATGTCCCTATTTACCTTCCTCTCCAGGAGTACCTCAGATTGTGGTACAGGTTTGCCATTACCAATTCCAGACGCTACCGTTTGGACTGTCCACGGCACCGAGGGTGTTTACCAAGGTAATGGCAGAAATGATACTGGTCGGAGTAGCACTATCTCAGGAGGTGCTACAACAGCATGGCTGGATTCTGAACATTCCAAAGTCACAGCTGGTTCCTTCCACTCGCTTACTGTTCCTGGGGATGATTTTGGACACAGAACAGAAAAAAGTGTTTCTCCCGCAGGAGAAAGCCGAGGAGCTGTCATCTCTAGTCAGAGACCTCCTAAAACCAAAAAGGGTATCGGTGAATCGTTGCACACGAGTCCTGGGAAAAATGGTGGCTTCATACGAAGCAATTCCATTCGGCAGGTGCCATGCGAGGACCTTCCAGTGGGACCTCTTGGATAAGTGGTCGGGATCGCATCTTCAAATGCATCAAATGATAACCCTGTCTCCAAGGACCAGGGTGTCTCTACTGTGGTGGCTGCAGGGTGCTCATCTTCTAGAGGGCCGCAGATTCGGCATACAGGACGGGGTCCTGGTGACCACGGAGGCCAGCCTTCGAGGCTGGGGAGCAGTCACACAGGGAAGAAACTTCCAGGGCCTATGGTCAAGTCAGGAGACTTCCCTACATATAAATTCTGGAACTGAGGGACATTTACAATGCCCTAAGTCAGGCAAGGCCCCTGCTTCAAAACCAGCCGGTACTGATACAGTCAGACAACATCACGGCAGTCGCCCATGTGAACCGACAGGGCGGCACAAGAAGCAGGATGGCAATGGCAGAAGCCACAAGGATTCTCCGATGGGCGGAAAATCACGTACTAGCACTGGCAGCAGTGTTCATTCCGGGAGTGGACAACTGGGAAGCAGACTTCCTCAGCAGACATGACCTACACCCGGGAGAGTGGGGACTTCATCCAGAAGTCTTCCTGCTGTTGGTAAACCGTTGGGAAAGGCCACAGGTGGACATGATGGCGTCCCGCCTCAACAAAAAGCTAAAGAGACATTGCGCCAGGTCAAGGGACCCTCAGGCGATAGCTGTGGACGCTCTAGTGACACCGTGGGTGTACCAGTCGGTTTATGTGTTCCCTCCTCTGCCTCTCATACCAAAGGTACTGAGAATAATAAGATGGCGAGGAGTAAGAACGATACTCGTGGTTCCGGATGGGCCAAGAAGGGCTTGGTACCCGGAACTTCAGGAAATGATATCAGAGGACCCATGGCCTCTGCCGCTCAGACAGGACCTGCTTCAGCAGGGGCCCTGTCTGTTCCAAGACTTACCGCGGCTGCGTTTGACGGCATGGCGATTGAACGCCGGATCCTGAAGGAAAAGGGTATTCCGGAAGAAGTCATTCCTACGCTTATTAAAGCCAGGAAAGATGTTACGGTAAAGCATTATCACTGCATATGGCGGAAATATGTTGCATGGTGCGAGGCCAAAAAGGCCCCAACAGAGGAATTTCCACTAGGTCGATTTCTACATTTCCTGCAAGCAGGAGTGAATATGGGCCTAAAACTAGGCTCCATTAAAGTACAGATCTCGGCTCTGTCGATTTTCTTTCAAAAAGAACTAGCTTCAGTACCTGAAGTTCAGACATTGTGAAAGGAGTGATGCATATTCAGCCCCCGTTTGTGCCCCCTGTGGCACCTTGGGATCTCAACGTGGTGTTGAGTTTCTTGAAATCACATTGGTTTGAGCCACTAAAAACCGTGGATCTAAAATATCTCACGTGGAAAGTGGTCATGTTATTGGCCTTGGCTTCAGCCAGGCGAGTGTCAGAATTGGCGGCTTTCTCATGTAAAAGCCCTTATCTGATTTTCCATATGGATAGGGCAGAATTGAGGACTCGTCCCCAGTTTCTTCCTAAAGTGGTGTCAGCGTTTCACCTGAACCAGCCTATTGTGGTGCCTGCGGCTACTAGGGATTTGGAGGACTCCAAGTTGCTAGACGTTGTCAGGGCCCTGAAAATATATGTTTCCAGGACGGCTGGAGTCAGAAAATCTGACTCGCTGTTTATCCTGCATGCACCCAACAAGCTGGGTGCTCCTGCTTCTAAGCAGACTATTGCTCGCTGGATTTGTAGTACAATTCAGCTTGCACATTCTGTGGCAGGCCTGCCACAGACTAAATCTGTAAATGCCCATTCCACAAGGAAGTTGGGCTCATCTTGGGCGGCTGCCCGAGGGGTCTCGGCTTTACAACTTTGCCGAGCAGCTACTTGGTCAGGGGCAAACACGTTTGCAAAATTCTACAAATTTGATACCCTGGCTGAGGAGGACCTGGAGTTCTCTCTTTCGGTGCTGCAGAGTCATCCGCACTCTCCCGCCCGTTTGGGAGCTTTGGTATAATCCCCATGGTCCTTACGGAGTTCCCAGCATCCACTAGGACGTCAGAGAAAATAAGAATTTACTCACCGGTAATTCTATTTCTCGTAGTCCGTAGTGGATGCTGGGCGCCCATCCCAAGTGCGGATTGTCTGCAATACTTGTACATAGTTATTGCTAACTAAAGGGTTATTGTTGAGCCATCTGTTGAGAGGCTCAGTTGTTTTCATACTGTCAAACTGGATATAGTATCACGAGTTGTACGGTGTGATTGGTGTGGCTGGTATGAGTCTTACCCGGGATTCAAAATCCTTCCTTATTATGTCAGCTCGTCCGGGCACAGTGTCCTAACTGAGGCTTGGAGGAGGGTCATAGTGGGAGGAGCCAGTGCACACCAGGTAGTCATAAATCTTTCTAGAGTGCCCAGCCTCCTTCGGAGCCCGCTATTCCCCATGGTCCTTACGGAGTTCCCAGCATCCACTACGGACTACGAGAAATAGAATTACCGGTGAGTAAATTCTTATTTTTTCCGTATTTAGGAATAATTGCATACCATAATGAGAGACAGTATCATAGTGATGGAACCGAAGTCTAAGCACAGAATGCATGTTTGTTTCATATACACCTTATACACACAGCCTGAATGTAATTTTAGCCAATATTTTTTAATTACTTTGTGCATTGAACAAAGTGTGTGTACATTCACACAATTCATTTGTTTCATATACACCTTATACACACAGCCTGAAAGTCATGTAATGCAATATCTTTAATAACTTTGTGTATTAAACAAAGTTTGTGTACATTGAGCCATCAGTAAACAAAAGTTTCATTATCTCATTCTCACTCGAAAATTCTGTATTTCGGAATATTCCGTATTTCGGAATATTTGGATATGGGATTCTCAACCTGTATAAAAATGTTTTTCTCTGACGTCCTAGTGGATGCTGGGAACTCCGTAAGGACCATGGGGAATAGCGGCTCCGCAGGAGACTGGGCACAAAAGTAAAAGCTTTATGACTAGCTGGTGTGCACTGGCTCCTCCCCCTATGACCCTCCTCCAAGCCTCAGTTAGATTTTTGTACCCGGCCGAGAAGGTTGCATGCTAGGTAGCTCTCCTGAGCTGCTTAGAGTAAAAGTTTAAATAGGTTTTTTATTTTCAGTGAGACCTGCTGGCAACAGGCTCACTGCATCGTGGGACTAAGGGGAGAAGAAGCGAACTCACCTGCATGCAGAGTGGATTGGGCTTCTTGGCTACTGGACATTAGCTCCAGAGGGACGATCACAGGCTCAGCTTGGATGGGTCCCGGAGCCGCGCCACCGGCCCCCTTACAGAGCCAGAAGAGCGAAGAGGTCCGGAAAAATCGGCGGCAGAAGACGTTCCTGTTTTCAATAAGGTAGCGCACAGCACTGCAGCTGTGCGCCATTGCTCTCAGCACACTTCACACTCCGGTCACTGAGGGTGCAGGGCGCTGGGGGGGAGCGCCCTGAGACGCAATAAAACACGTTTTAAACCTTATATGGCTAAAGAAATGCATCACATATAGCTCCTGGGCTATATGGATGCATTTAACCCCTGCCAGTTTTCCTAAAAAAAGCGGGAGAAAAGGCCGCCGAAAAGGGGGCGGAGCCTATCTCCTCAGCACACAAGCGCCATTTTCCCTCACAGCTCCGCTGGAAGGACGGCTCCCTGACTCTCCCCTGCAGTCCTGCTACAGAATCAGGGTAAAACAAGAGAGGGGGGGCACTAATTGGCAGATAATACAAATACAGCAGCTATAGAAGGGAGAAACACTTATATAAGGTTATTCCTGTATATATATATAGCGCTCTGGTGTGTGCTGGCAAACTCTCCCTCTGTCTCCCCAAAGGGCTCGTGGGGTCCTGTCCTCTATCAGAGCATTCCCTGTGTGTGTGCTGTGTGTCGGTACGATTGTGTCGACATGTATGAGGAGGAAAATGATGTGGAGGCGGAGCAATTGCCTGTAATAGTGATGTCACCCCCTAGGGAGTCGACACCTGACTGGATGGTCGTATGGAAGGAATTACGTGACAATGTCAGCACTTTGCAAAAAACTGTTGACGACATGAGACAGCCGGCAAATCAGTTAGTGCCTGTCCAGGCGTCTCAAACACCGTCAGGGCCTCTAAAGCGCCCGTTACCTCAGATGGTCGACACAGACCCAGACACGGATACTGACTCCAGCGTCGACGGTGACGAGACAAACGTAATGTCCAGTAGGGCCACACGTTACATGATCACGGCAATGAAGGAGGCTTTGAACATTTCTGATACTACAAGTACCACAAAAAGGGGTATTATGTGGGGTGTGAAAAAACTACCCATAGTTTTTCCTGAATCAGATGAATTAAATGAGGTGTGTGACAAAGCGTGGGTTTCCCCCGATAAAAAACTGCTGATTTCTAATAAATTATTGGCATTATACCCTTTCCCGCCAGAGGTTAGGGCGCGTTGGGAAACACCCCCTAGGGTAGATAAGGCGCTCACACGCTTATCAAAACAAGTGGCGTTGCCGTCTCCTGATACGGCCGCCCTCAAGGAACCAGCTGATAGAAAGCTGGAAAATATCCTAAAGGGTATATACACACATACTGGTGTTATACTACGACCAGCAATCGCCTCAGCCTGGATGTGCAGCGCTGGAGTGGCTTGGTCGGATTCCCTGACTGAAAATATTGATACCCTGGATAGGGACAGTATATTATTGACTATAGAGCATTTAAAGGATGCATTACTATATATGCGAGATGCACAGAGGGATATTTGCACCCTGGCATCAAGAGTAAGTGCGCTGTCCATTTCTGCCAGAAGAAGTTTATGGACACGACAGTGGTCAGGTGATGCGGATTCCAAACGGCATATGGAAGTTTTGCCGTATAAAGGGGAGGAGTTATTTGGGGTCGGTCTATCGGACCTGGTGGCCACGGCGACGGCTGGGAAATCCACCTTTTTACCCCAGGTCACCTCTCAGCAGAAAAAGACACCGTCTTTTCAAACTCAGTCCTTTCGTCCCCATAAGGGCAAGCGGGCAAAAGGCCACTCATTTCTGCCCCAGGGCAGAGGAAGGGGAAAAAGACTGCAGCAGGCAGCCTCTTCCCAGGATCAGAAGCCCTCCCCCGCTTCTGCCAAGTCTTCAGCATGACGCTGGGGCTTTACAAGCGGACTCAGGCACGGTGGGGGCCCGTCTCAAAAATTTCAACGCGCAGTGGGCTCACTCGCAAGTGGACCCCTGGATCCTGCAGGTAGTATCACAGGGGTACAAATTGGAATTCGAGACGTCTCCCCCTCGCCGGTTCCTGAAGTCTGCTCTACCAACGTCTCCCTCCGACAGGGAGGCAGTATTGGAAGCTATTCACAAGCTGTATTCCCAGCAGGTGATAATCAAGGTACCCCTCCTACAACAGGGAAAGGGGTATTACTCCACGCTGTTTGTGGTACCGAAGCCGGACGGCTCGGTGAGACCGATTTTAAATCTGAAATCATTGAACACTTACATAAAAAGGTTCAAATTCAAGATGGAGTCACTCAGAGCAGTGATAGCAAACCTGGAAGAAGGGGACTATATGGTGTCTCTGGACATCAAAGATGCTTATCTCCATGTCCCAATCTACCCTTCTCACCAAGGGTACCTCAGGTTTGTGGTACAAAACTGTCATTATCAGTTTCAGACGCTGCCGTTTGGATTGTCCACGGCACCACGGGTCTTTACCAAGGTAATGGCCGAAATGATGATTCTTCTTCGAAGAAAAGGCGTCTTAATTATCCCTTACTTGGACGATCTCCTGATAAGGGCAAGGTCCAGGGAACAGTTAGAGGTCGGAGTAGCACTATCTCAGGTAGTGCTACGTCAGCACGGGTGGATTCTAAATATTCCAAAATCGCAGCTGATTCCAACAACACGTCTACTGTTCCTAGGGATGATTCTGGACACAGTCCAGAAAAAGGTGTTTCTCCCGGAGGAGAAGGCCAGGGAGTTATCCGAGCTAGTCAGGAACCTCCTGAAACCAGGACAAGTGTCAGTGCATCAATGCACAAGGGTCCTGGGAAAGATGGTGGCTTCTTACGAAGCGATTCCATTCGGAAGATTCCATGCAAGAACTTTTCAGTGGGATCTGCTGGACAAATGGTCCGGATCGCATCTTCAGATGCATCAGCGGATAACCCTATCTCCAAGGACAAGGGTGTCTCTCCTGTGGTGGTTGCAGAGGGCTCATCTTCTAGAGGGCCGCAGATTCGGCATTCAGGACTGGATTCTGGTGACCACGGATGCCAGCCTGAGAGGCTGGGGAGCAGTCACACAGGGAAGAAATTTCCAGGGCTTGTGGTCAAGCATGGAAACGTCTCTTCACATAAATATCCTGGAACTAAGGGCAATTTACAATGCCCTAAGTCAAGCAAGGCCTCTGCTTCAGGGTCAGTCGGTATTGATCCAATCGGACAACATCACGGCAGTCGCCCACGTAAACAGACAGGGCGGCACAAGAAGCAGGAGGGCAATGGCAGAAGCTGCAAGAATTCTTCGCTGGGCGGAAAATTATGTGACAGCACTGTCAGCTGTGTTCATTCCGGGAGTGGACAACTGGGAAGCAGACTTCCTCAGCAGACACGACCTCCACCCGGGGGAGTGGGGACTTCACCCAGAAGTCTTCCACGTGATTGTAAACCGTTGGGAAAAACCAAAGGTGGACATGATGGCGTCTCGTCTCAACAAGAAACTAGACAGATATTGCGCCAGGTCAAGGGACCCTCAGGCGATAGCGGTGGACGCTCTGGTAACACCGTGGGTGTACCAGTCAGTGTATGTGTTCCCTCCTCTGCCTCTCATACCCAAAGTATTGAGAATCATAAGAAGGAGAGGAGTAAGAACTATACTCGTGGCTCCGGATTGGCCAAGGAGGACTTGGTACCCGGAACTTCAAGAGATGCTCACGGAGGACCCGTGGCCTCTACCTCTAAGAAAGGACCTGCTCCAGCAGGGACCTTGTCTGTTCCAAGACTTACCGTGGCTGCGTTTGACGGCATGGAGGTTGAACGCCGGATCCTGAAGGAAAAAGGCATTCCAGATGAAGTCATCCCTACCCTGATCAAGGCCAGGAAGGATGTAACCGCGAAACATTATCACCGCATTTGGCGAAAATATGTTGCGTGGTGTGAGGCCAAGAAGGCCCCTACAGAGGAATTTCAACTGGGTCGTTTCCTGCATTTCCTGCAAACAGGACTATCTATGGGCCTAAAATTAGGGTCCATTAAGGTTCAAATTTCGGCCCTGTCAATATTCTTCCAAAAAGAACTGGCTTCAGTGCCTGAAGTTCAGACGTTTGTCAAAGGGGTACTGCATATACAGCCTCCTTTTGTGCCTCCAGTGGCACCTTGGGATCTCAATGTAGTGTTGAGTCTCCTAAAGTCACATTGGTTTGAACCACTCACCACTGTGGAATTAAAATATCTCACATGGAAAGTGGTCATGCTGTTAGCCCTGGCTTCAGCCATGCGTGTCTCAGAATTGGCGGCTTTATCATATAAAAGCCCTTACCTAATTTTTCATTCAGACAGGGCAGAACTGAGGACTCGCCCTCAATTTCTCCCTAAGGTGGTTTCAGCGTTTCACATGAACCAGCCTATTGTGGTGCCTGCGGCTACTAGGGACTTGGAGGACTCCAAGTTGCTGGACGTAGTCAGGGCCCTGAAAATATATGTTTCCAGGACGGCTGGAGTCAGAAAATCTGACTCGCTGTTTATCCTGTATGCACCCAACAAGCTGGGTGCTCCTGCTTCTAAGCAGACGATTGCTCGTTGGATTTGTAGTACGATTCAGCTTGCACATTCTGTGGCAGGCCTGCCACAGCCAAAATCTGTAAAAGCCCATTCCACAAGGAAGGTGGGCTCATCTTGGGCGGCTGCCCGAGGGGTCTCGGCTTTACAACTTTGCCGAGCAGCTACTTGGTCAGGGGCAAACACGTTTGCTAAATTTTACAAATTCGATACCCTGGCTGAGGAGGACCTGGAGTTCTCTCATTCGGTGCTGCAGAGTCATCCGCACTCTCCCGCCCGTTTGGGAGCTTTGGTATAATCCCCATGGTACTTACGGAGTTCCCAGCATCCACTAGGACGTCAGAGAAAATAAGAATTTACTTACCGATAATTCTATTTCTCATAGTCCGTAGTGGATGCTGGGCGCCCATCCCAAGTGCGGATTGTCTGCAATACTTGTATATAGTTATTGTTACAAAAATCGGGTTGTTTATTGTTGTGAGCCATCTTTTCAGAGGCTCCTACGTTTATCATACTGTTAACTGGGTTCAGATCACAAGTTGTACGGTGTGATTGGTGTGGCTGGTATGAGTCTTACCCGGGATTCAAGATCCTTCCTTATTATGTACGCTCGTCCGGGCACAGTATCCTAACTGAGGCTTGGGGGAGGGTCATAGGGGGAGGAGCCAGTGCACACCAGCTAGTCATAAAGCTTTTACTTTTGTGCCCAGTCTCCTGCGGAGCCGCTATTCCCCATGGTCCTTACGGAGTTCCCAGCATCCACTACGGACTATGAGAAATAGAATTATCGGTAAGTAAATTCTTATTTTTTTTTAAATCTGCCGGTAAAGCAGCTAGGAGATGTGCGCTCATAATTTTATTAATATAGATACCGGCACAGTACGATAATATTCAGCATGTGGTCTGTTGGATGTTTAAAACTTTTTGATAAAGGTGTTTTTCAGTTTTTCTAAGTGGTATAAATGTAGTTACAGATATTTCTGCTTGAAGTGAAAGGCTTTAACTGCACAAGTTAAATTATTGTTTCTGAAATACTGGCGTGCCAGAATGTGTGTTAGGGTCATGCCTTCTGCTCAGTCACACTTCCAATTTTTTCCTATTGCTGTTGAGCAACCCTTTGCTTAGTCACAGCAAGACCCTGCTTTTTAAGGTGAACCAATGGCCTTGTTGTAGATACAGCCATACTGACTGAGCCAATAATTCCCTATTGCAGCCTGTGAATTCACTACGAACAACAAGGCGTCTGTTAAACCTTATTAATGTCAATAAGTGATGGATGCATTTTCATGATTATATGTTGAACTCTCAAAAAGCTTTCATGTCAATCCAGTTCTCCTTAAATATATTGAGTCAGTGCGGCAACCGCCACACTTTTTAGGGCAGCCTGAACTGTCATAAAACTGCTTGCAGCCCCATAGGATTGAATTGACCCCAAAATGTGCAATATTCATCCTAATAGAAGGCTGATGCTTTTAGATACACTGAATCCACTACAAAAGTAGTTGCCAGTATTCCTAATTCACTCATTAGGGGGGAATTTATTTAGGTCAGAAAATGTAATGGGTTAAGAAAATAGGGGTAGCCTTGAGTTTTTCGCATTTTTTAGCTTCGACTATTCAATTCAAGCCCGTCTTTTGCGCCCATTCAATTTTCTGTTTTGAGTGGAAAGTGCCGTTGCTGCGGAATGTAAACGGCACCTGACCTCACAGCCGAAGTTTGATATCTGCAAGTCGGCGGTGCCGTAACTGTGGCATAAATGTAGGTACCAGGCTCTGAGTAATTTAATTAGCGGTGATGCTGGCACTTATCGGGCATTTTTTTCAGGACACGCTGAGGAAAATTTTCAGGTACAATTGACTCCACCACCACCCACCCCATGCAAGTTTCCCAGAATAAGTAGCTTACCTAGTACCATTATAAAATATTGTTTCGTCAACATTAGCCTTGTACGAAATAATCAAGAATTCAGTAAATGTATCTATACACTAAGGCAGGGGTGGGGAACCTTTATACTACCAAGGGCCATTTGGATATTTATAAAATCCTTCGGGGCCATGCAAAAATTATCAACTTAAAAATTACCCCCAGTAGTTATGCCCCCCAGTTGCTACCGAAGGCGTGCGCGCAAAAAATGGGTGTGGCCAATTAAAATGGGACGTGTCACACATATGCCCTCAATAGTGCAGTGCGAGATACACAAATGCCTCCACAGTGCCAGATACACATATGCCAGTGCAGTGCCAGATACACAAATGCCCCCACAGTACGAGAAACACAAATGCCCCCACAGTGCGAGAAACACAAATGCTCCCGCAGTGCCAGATGCACAAATGCTCCCGCAGTGCCAGATGCACAAGTGCTCCCGCAGTGCCAGATGCACAAGTGCTCCCGCAGTGCCAGATGCACAAGTGCTCCCGCAGTGCCAGATGCACAAGTGCTCCCGCAGTGCCAGATGCACAAGTGCTCCCGCAGTGACCGATACACAAGTGCCCCCACAGTGACCGATACACATATGCCAGTGCAGTGCCAGATACACAAATGCCCCCACAGTGCCAGATACACAAATGCCCCCGCACATGCCCACCCCACCCCACTGTGCTGCTCACCGCTGCAGATGTGTCAGGGAAGGAGAGGAGAGTGCAGCGTGCGCCTCTCCTGCCCCTTAGTGCTCCGTCCGACAGCTGCTGCATGTCTAAGGTGTCAGGGGGTCAGGGCAGGGAGGAGAGCGCGGCTATGTCGGGTGGCAGCAGCGTGTAGGACCACAAACCAGCCACAGGTTTGAGAGCCTTCAGACTGGTAGCGGCGGCTCCTGATTGGCTGCCGGTCTGCGAGCCCTGATTGGCTCACGAACCGGCGGCTGGTTTGAGATCCTACCCGCCACTGCTGCCGGACATAGCTGCGCTCTCCTCCCTGCCCTGACAGCTGAGACGCCGCCGCCAGACTGAGCGGTGGCGTGTCTCGCTGACACACAGCAGCGGGTGGGCCAGAACAAACTGCTTTGCAGGCCTTATATGGCCCCCCTGCACTAAGGTGATATCCTAGGAGAAAATTATGTATGTTTATATTAACGGGTGAAGAACATCTGTTTCTTTTGTAGGTAAACCTAGCTAGGAGTGAGCTGAGAAAGTCCAAATGTATGTTTATATAATAATAATAATAATCATCATTATTTGTTAGTGAAATATGACACATACTTTAAAGGTTGATCTTCTTTTTTTTTTTTCTTTTCTTTTTTTTATTATATACAGTTATGATATGTGGTCGCTCTAACTAGGTCGTCTTTGTTATTTAGCAACATCCTCTTCATATTTTATAGTCTTTTTATTTATGTTTTCCTTTTTTTGATTTATTCTTTACGGCACATGTTGAGACTTATGGCTTAATACAGGTAATGAGCCACAAGGCATTGTGTACAAGATCTGCTGGGGCTTTTCTGGGTATCTAAAAGTTCTCTGTGAGAAATATATTCATTTTTTATTTATTTTTTTCCTGCAGTTGTAGGTCTTGACATGAACATCAATCAGTTTCTGAAAAGCCTTGGTCTGGAACACCTTCGGGATATCTTTGAAACTGAACAGGTAGGAAGCAAACTAAATGTGTTATCTTTGCTGATACTTTCTAAGATGAGATGGTTTTCTTGTTGATCTGGGGAGGGTGATGTGTTGCTTTGAAATCGAGTGAAAGATCATTGTAAAAAGATGGTGTGAAATGTGCTGTTTATTATTATACAGTACTATGGCCAAGCTTACCCGCACAGTTTTGTCTGACTACATTTCTCACAGTGGATGTTACTTTTATTGTTTTAATCCTAATTTCTCTGTGCAACCAAGAGCAATAAATCTATCTCCTGTAATTTACTTATGTGTGTTAACACCCAACAAAATGTGGACAGTGTACTTGCCGGTTGTAGGGAAAAAAAGAAGTATTTAAAACTTTAGAGGTTTAAGATAAAGACATGGGTAGCCGTAAATACTTTTGTTCTGTGCAGACCAGACTTCCTTTCTCGATGCCAAATGAATTTCATATTGAATATTTTGTAGAGCCATCATCTTGAGGATTGAATGCTAGTCTAGCACAAAATACTATTTACAAATGTGGTATAGTGGATGGGGTATTTACATATATATTACATTTATTTGCTAGATGAACATAAAAACCAGCAACCACAACAATCACTTTTTCCAAAGTCTATTAGCTGCTGTCTTGAAATTGAGCAGACAAAGCATTACACAAATAATAATTATACATTTTTAACAGTTACAGAGATTTAATGAGTGTGTTGTAACACTTGAAACTCTGTGGGAGACTGTTCTAAGTTTAATATAGGCATGAGAATTGATTACGAAAATATTGCTCGAAATATTATTTCATAATCGATTTCAGACTATTACCCTCTTGATAGCTCCAATTCAATAGTTTCAAAGTATAGATAATGATATTGGGTGTTTCCAGTGCCTGCCCTTCCTTCTAGCCCGGAGAGCTGGGAGGGGCCAGGGTACCGACCTGACATAGATTGGTCAGGTGATTTGAATCGTCGCAGTCAGAGTAAAGAGGAGTGGCACTTAGCGCAGTTATGGGGCCGCTTTAGAGAAAGATGGGTAGGTGAGTATTTTCAGATGTTTTAACTGTAAATGTAGATTTTTTTTCAGTCTCTTCCCCCTGATTTGTTTTTGGCAGGTAAAAATCTTACCAATAGTTTTGCTTTTCAATATATATATTTCATTATTAATATTGCCACCTTCTGTATCTTCTGTAGTTTTGTGTGTCATTAATAGACAGATGTGCCAAATCAAGTCACGGGCTAAACAGTGGTTTTTAAAATGATAAAATGATGTTGTTGTTTTTTTATATGATTTTTTTTCACATCTGAATTGTATTAGTCCTGACTGCAGCTACCTGGCTTTTGCTCTGTGTTTGGCCTGCCAGTATTTTTAGGTCTCTTTCCAGCACACAGTCACTAGCTACTGTATATCCCAGCTACTGTATATATAGTGCCACCATATTATGCAGCACTGCACAGATAATATGCCTTTCACATAACTCACTGCCTCAGTGGAGCTTACAATCTTCCACACTGTATAAACCAGTGCACACTGAGGAAACCCATTCAGACACAGGGACAATTGACACACCCCACTTATAGATTCCAGGTGGGAAATATAATTAATGACCTTAGCACTGAGAGGCAGCAGTGATAGCCATAATGCTAGCTCTGCGTTAACTGTACATTTATCTGTATCTGGAATAATTCTTAATATGGCATAATTGTATTACTTTACAGTGACTATCTAGAGATGGTCACTGCTGCACCAAGTATACATCGTATCCCGGAGCAGTGAATGGGATCGCATGCGAAACATTGCATGCAAAATGACTCAATAGAATGTATCATATGCGATATAGCCGCTGGCGGGAAGTTGCTGAGGTATGCGATACCTCGGCTTACTGTATGGCCACCTTCATACTTACTGTGGTTCTTTTGCGTAAAAAAACAAATGGAAGTACAGACCATATAATTAATAATTTACTTCTATAACGCTAGCATACCCTGTTGTGCTATACAATTGATAACGCAGTAATAAAAGAAAACTGGTTGTAAATAGACACAGAGAGCTAAAACACTTCACACTTCTATTTATGGCTCTGTAGACATTAGTGAAACCGTATTTGACATGTTTGACACACCCTTACTAGTTTTTCTCTAACGTCCTAAGTGGATGCTGGGGACTCCGTAAGGACCATGGGGAATAGCGGCTCCGCAGGAGACTGGGCACATCTAAAGAAAGCTTTAGGACTATCTGGTGTGCACTGGCTCCTCCCCCTATGACCCTCCTCCAAGCCTCAGTTAGATCTCTGTGCCCGAACGAGAAGGGTGCACACTAGGGGCTCTCCTGAGCTTCTTAGTGAAAGTTTTAGTTTAGGTTTTTTATTTTCAGTGAGACCTGCTGGCAACAGGCTCACTGCATCGAGGGACTAAGGGGAGAAGAAGCAAACTCACCTGCGTGCAGAGTGGATTGGGCTTCTTAGGCTACTGGACATTAGCTCCAGAGGGACGATCACAGGCCCAGCCATGGATGGGTCCCAGAGCCGCGCCGCCGGCCCCCTTACAGAGCCAGAAGACAGAAGAGGTCCGGAAAATCGGCGGCAGAAGACATCCTGTCTTCACCAAGGTAGCGCACAGCACTGCAGCTGTGCGCCATTGCTCCTCAGCACACTTCACACTTCGGTCACTGAGGGTGCAGGGCGCTAGGGGGGGGCGCCCTGAGCAGCAATAAAAACACCTTGGCTGGCGAAAATACATCACATATAGCCCCCAGGGCTATATGGATGAATTTTAACCCCTGCCAGAATCCATAAAAAAGCAGGAGAAAAGTCCGCGAAAAAGGGGCGGAGCCTATCTCCTCAGCACACTGGCGCCATTTTCCCTCACAGCTCAGTTGGAGGGAAGCTCCCCTGGCTCTCCCCTGCAGTCACTACACTACAGAAAGGGTTAAAAAAGAGAGGGGGGCACTAATTAGGCGCAGTATTAACAATACAGCAGCTATAAGGGGAAAAACACTTATATAAGGTTATCCCTGTATATATATAGCGCTTTGGTGTGTGCTGGCAAACTCTCCCTCTGTCTCCCCAAAGGGCTAGTGGGGTCCTGTCCTCTATCAGAGCATTCCCTGTGTGTGTGCTGTATGTCGGTACGTTTGTGTCGACATGTATGAGGAGAAAAATGATGTGGAGACGGAGCAGATTGCCTGTAATAGTGATGTCACCCCCTAGGGGGTCGACACCTGAGTGGATGAACTGTTGGAAGGAATTACGTGACAGTGTCAGCTCTGTATAAAAGACAGTGGTTGACATGAGACAGCCGGCTACTCAGCTTGTGCCTGTCCAGACGTCTCATAGGCCGTCAGGGGCTCTAAAGCGCCCGTTACCTCAGATGGCAGATATAGACGCCGACACGGATACTGACTCCAGTGTCGACGGTGAAGAGACAAATGTGACTTCCAGTAGGGCCACACGTTACATGATTGAGGCAATGAAAAATGTTTTACACATTTCTGATAATACGAGTACCACCAAAAAGGGGTATTATGTTCGGTGAGGAAAAACTACCTGTAGATTTCCTGAATCTGAGAAATTAAATGAGGTGTGTGATGATGCGTGGTTTTCCCCCGATAACTGATAATTTCTAAAATGTTATTGGCATTATATCCTTTCCCGCCAGAGGTTAGGGTGCGTTGGGAAACACCCCCTAGGGTGGATAAAGCGCTCACACGCTTGTAAGGGCTCTACCCTCTCCTGAGATGGCCGCCCTTAAGGATCCTGCTGAAAGAAAGCAGGAGGGTATCCTAAAATGTATTTACACACATACTGGTGTTATACTGCGACCAGCAATCGCCTCAGCCTGGATGTGCAGTGCTGGGTTGGCGTGGTCGGATTCCCTGACTGAAAATATTGATACCCTAGATAGGGACAGTATATTTTTGCCTATAGAGCATTTAAAAGATGCATTTCTATATATGCGTGATGCACAGCGGAATATTTGCCGACTGGCATCAAGTCTAAGTGCGTTGTCCATTTCTACCAGTAGAGGGTTATGGACACGTCAGTGGTCAGGTGATGCGTATTCCAAACGGCATTTGGAAGTATTGCCTTAATAAGGGGAGGAGTTATTTGGGGTCGGTCTTTCAGACCTGGTGGCCACGGCAACAGCTGGGAAATCCACGTTTGTACCCCAGGTCGCCTCTCAACATGAGAAGACGCCGTATTATCAGGCGCAGTCTTTTCGTGGACAAGCGGGCAAAATGTTCCTCATTTCTGCCCCGTGACAGCGGGAGAGAAAAAAGGCTGCAGAAATCAGCCAGTTCCCAGGAACAGAAACCCTCTCCCGCCTCTGCCAAGCCCTCAGTATGACGCTGGGGCTTTACAAGCAGAATCAGGCACGGTGGGGGGCCCGTCTCAATGAATTTCAGCGCGCAGTGGGCTCACTCGCAAGTAGACCCCTGGATCCTTCAGGTGATATCTCAGGGGTACAAATTAGAATTCGAGACGTCTCCCCCTCGCCGTTTTCCTAAAGTCGGCTTTACCGATGTCTCCTTCTGACAGGGAGACAGTTTTGGAAGCCATTCACAAGCTGTATTCCCAGCAGGTGATAATCAAGGTACCCCTCCTGCAACAAGGAACGGGGTATTATTCCACACTGTTGTGGTACCGAAGCCGGACGGCTCGGTGAGACCGATTCTAAATCTAAAATCTTTGAACACTTACATACAGAGGTTCAAATTCAAGATTGAGTCACTCAGAGCAGTGATTGCGAACCTGGAAGAAGGGGACTACATGATGTCTCGGGACATCAAGGATGCTTACCTTCATGTCAAAATTTACCCTTCTCACCAAGGGTACCTCAGGTTTATGGTACAGAACTGTCACTATCAGTTCAGACGCTGCCGTATGGATGGTCCACGGCACCCCGGGTCTTTACCAAGGTAATGGCCGAAATGATGATATTCCTTCGAAGGAAGGGAATTTTAGTTATCCCTTACTTGGACGATTCCCTGATAAGGGTAAGATCCAGGGAACAGTTGGAGGTCGGTGTAGCACTATCTCAGGTAGTGTTGCGGCAGCACGATTGGATTCTCAATATTCCAAAATCGCAGCTGGTTCCGACGACTTGTCTTCTGTTCCTAGGGATGATCCTGGACACAGTCCAGAAAAAGGTGTTTCTCCCGGAGGGGAAAGACAGGGAGTTATCCGAGCTAGTCAGGAACCTCCTAAAACCGAGCCAAGTCTCAGTGCATCAATGCACAAGGGTTCTGGGTAAAATGGTGGCTTCCTACGAAGCAATCCCATTCGGCAGATTCCACGCAAGAACTTTCCAGTGGGACCTGCTGGACAAATGGTCCGGGTCGCATCTTCAGATGCATCAGCGGATAACCCTGTCACCAAGGACAAGGGTGTCCCTCCTGTGGTGGTTGCAGAGTGCTCATCTTCTAGAGGGCCGCAGATTCGGCATTCAGGACTGGGTCCTGGTGACCACGGATGCCAGCCTGCGAGGCTGGGGAGCAGTCACACAGGGAAGGAATATCCAGGGCTTATGGTCAAGCCTGGAGACATCACTTCACATAAATATCCTGAAGCTAAGGGCCATTTACAATGCTCTAAGCTTAGCAAGACCTCTGCTTCAAGGTCAGCCGGTGTTGATCCAGTCGGACAACATCACGGCAGTCACCCACGTAAACAGACAGGGTGGCACAAGAAGCAGGAGGGCAATGGCAGAAGCTGCAAGGATTCTTCGCTGGGCGGAAAATCATGTGATAGCACTGTCAGCAGTATTCATTCCGGGAGTGGACAACTGGGAAGCAGACTTCCTCAGCACGACCTCCACCCGGGAGAGTGGGGACTTCACCCAGAAGTCTTCCACATGATTATAAACCGTTGGGAAAAACTCGACAGGTATTGCGCCAGGTCAAGGGACCCTCAGGCAATAGCTGTAGACGCTCTGGTAACACCGTGGGTGTACCAGTCAGTGTATGTGTTCCCTCCTCTGCCTCTCATACCCAAGGTACTGAGATTGATAAGATGGAGAGGAGTAAGCACTATATTCGTGGCTCCGGATTGGCCAAGAAGGACTTGGTAACCGGAACTTCAAGAGATGCTCACGGAGGATCCTTGGCCTCTACCTCTAAGAAGGGACCTGCTCCAACAAGGACCCTGTCTGTTCCAAGACTTACCGCGGCTGCGTTTGACGGCATGGCGGTTGAACGCCGGATCCTGAAGGAAAAAAGGCATTCCGGATGAAGTCATCCCTATCCTGATCAAAGCCAGGAAGGATGTAACCGCAAAACATTATCACCGCATTTGGCGAAAATATGTTGCGTGGTGCGAGGCCAGTAAGGCCCGACGGAGGAAATTCAACTGGGTCGATTCCTACATTTCCTGCAAACAGGAGTGTCTATGGGCCTGAAATTGTGGTCCATTAAGGTTCAAATTTCGGCCCTGTCAATTTTCTTCCAAAAAGAACTAGCTTCAGTCCCTGAAGTTCAGACGTTTGTAAAAGGGGTACTGCATATACAGCCTCCTTTTGTGCCTCCAGTGGCACTTTGGGATCTCAATGTAGTTTTTTGGGTTCCAAAAGTCACATTGGTTTGAACCACTTAAATCTGTGGAGTTAAAATATCTCACATGGAAAGTGGTCATGCTGTTGGCCCTGGCCTGGGCCAGGCGCGTGTCAGAATTGGCGGCTTTATCCTGTAAAAGCCCTTATCTGATTTTCCATTCGGACAGGGCGGAATTGAGAACTCGTCCTCAGTTTCTCCCTAAGGTGGTTTCAGCGTTTCACCTGAACCAACCTATTGTGGTGCCTGCGGCTACTAGGGACTTGGAGGACTCCAAGTTGCTAAACGTTGTCAGGGCCCTGAAAATATATGTTTCCAGGACGGCTGGAGTCAGAAAATCTGACTCACTGTTTATCCTGTATGCACCCAACAAGCTGGGTGCTCCTGCTTCTAAGCAGACTATTGCACGTTGGATTTGTAGTACAATTCAGCTTGCACATTCTGTGGCAGGCCTGCCACAGCCAAAAATCTGTAAATGCCCACTCCACAAGGAAGGTGGGCTCATCTTGGGCGGCTGCCCGAGGGGTCTCGGCTTTACAACTTTGCCGAGCAGCTACTTGGTCAGGAGCAAATACGTTTGTAAAATTCTACAAAATTGATACCCTGGCTGAGGAGGACCTGGAGTTCTCTCAATTGGTGCTGCAGAGTCATCCGCACTCTCCCGCCCGTTTGGGAGCTTTGGTATAATCCCCATGGTCCTTACGGAGTCCCCAGCATCCACTTAGGACGTTAGAGAAAATAAGAATTTACTTACCGATAATTCTATTTCTCGTAGTCCGTAGTGGATGCTGGGCGCCCATCCCAAGTGCGGATTGTCTGCAATACTGGTACATAGTTATTGTTACCAAAAAATCGGGTTATTGCTGTAGTGAGCCATCTTTTCTAGAGGCTCCTCTGTTATCATGCTGTTAACTGGGTTCAGATCACAAGTTGTACAGTGTGATTGGTGTGGCTGGTATGAGTCTTACCCGGGATTCAAAATCCTTCCTTATTGTGTACGCTCGTCCGGGCACAGTATCCTAACTGAGGCTTGGAGGAGGGTCATAGGGGGAGGAGCCAGTGCACACCAGATAGTCCTAAAGCTTTCTTTAAATGTGCCCAGTCTCCTGCGGAGCCGCTATTCCCCATGGTCCTTACGGAGTCCCCAGCATCCACTACGGACTACGAGAAATAGAATTATCGGTAAGTAAATTCTTATTTTTATTCTCATCCAGGGGTTTATTGGAGGTTACCTAGCCTTCACAAATGTGTGCACTTGCAGCAAATGCAAAGTAAATAGAGAAGCCAGTGATTAGTAAGCCGCCAGTGCTCATGAATAAGAGTATTGTTTCATTACACTTGGGCATTGGAGTCATTGGTAACAAGTTTAAGACCTATTTTCTTAGATATTACGAGTGTTAAAATGCTTGTAGAGGGAGATCAGAAGTCCCTGTGCGGTGAGTGCGGTCTCAGACCTCTTCTGCAGTTGTGGGAGGAGAGACAGGGACAACACTTAATGGAGATAAGCACATAACACATTTTCTTTTAATTTCAAGTAAATAAAGTGTTTAATTACCATGCACGCAAGGGGGGGGTTCCGAGTACCTAGAACCCCCCCCCCCCGGCCGCCGATCCATCTGCGCTGCTAACCGATGTTTCTTGTGTGTGTACATAGTAAGGAGGAACACAGGCAGACTGAGTGCACCCACGGCAGTTGCAGCAGAAGCTCCCTCCATACACTACCAGTGAGAGAAGCTTGCTGCTAGGTGCCTGTAGGGGGAGCTGCTCTGACAGCGCGCAGCTCCTCTCAGGCAGCATGTGGGGTATTGAAAGAGACAGAGAGCCTGGTGAGGGCATATGATGCTGTCACTGACTCCATGTGCTTGTTTCATACCTCGGGGGTGAAGGAGAGGCCTGTGGTCTTTAATAAAATATGCTGGCTAGGAGAGGTACATGCTGTTCCTGTAACTGTAGCAGTGTTAGTAGTTAGTGGATGGGGTGTGTCTGTGTGTGGTATGTATGCATGTATACTGTTTGTGTATGTATGCAGTGTGCATGTATACTATGTATGTATGTATGTATGTATGTATGTATGTATGCATGCTGTGTGTGTGTGTGTGTGTGTGTGTGTGTGTGTGTATGTATACTTTGTGTATGTATGTGTGCATGTAGAGATTACATTGAGAAATAATGCTGCAATGTTGTGTACATGGTTTACTTGTTATATTGCACTCGCATCTCCAGTGTCCTTTCAGAAGTATAGGTGGCGTTTGAGAAAATTTGGCTAATTAGTTGGATTTACATGGCTTCCTGGATTAAAGGGACTGACTTATAGTACAGTACGCCACTGGCTAGGTACATGATATGTTGTGCTACAAAAACTTTCACTAAGCTAGAGGGGAAGTCATTGTTTTACAGCTGCATGGGCTAAACCAAGAACCTAGGGAGATTCCACCCACACCATGTTGTAGGGTTAGTTTCTTTTAGTTATATGTACTCAATAGTCTCTCTTGATTAGATTGGTTTTTGTATTGACATACACATATATACCAGTGTGAAGTTCTGTGATCTAAAACTATGCATGCCATATATTTCCCTTAACCACTGAACTGACTATTTCGCCAAAAACCGCTCTGAAATTGTCTGGGTTTTTTATGAGTGAATTAGGTGAAGAACATGAATTTAACCCTATCCCAAATGATTTTAGTTAAAGAAAAAAAGAAAAATATTTTTTTCCTTTTTTTTTTTTTTTAAACATTTTCCCCCCAAACATCAAAACATCGATCGGGAATATTGCGACCATCGGAACATCTAGACCAACGTGGCTTTCATTTTGAAAGCCGGGACAGCCTGCAGGTATACAGGGAAGAGGTCTGGGGGTGGCTTGGGAGGGTTCATTTACACTCCCCAGCGGCTGCCATTGTCTGCAGCTACTGGAGGGGATCCTGCCGTGCTGACCGATCAGCAGTGATCGGCAGCATGACAGACACAGGGGGAGAGTGCAGGGAGGCAGAGGGACATTCCGGTCCCTCTGACCGCAGCAGCCGAGTGAAGTTTCTCTTCCCTGACGCTGCTGACACACTCTATCTGACTGGTCGCATCCTGTGCGACCAGGTCAGATAGAGCACTTGCAGGCATGGTCGCATCTGATGCGACCATGCCAGGTAAGTGGTTAAAAGTCCCCAGCTACATTTTATTTTTTTTTCTTCGGTATCTGTTGACTGAATGCAGAAAAAAACAGAATTAATTTTGTTTCCAGTACAGTTGCGCATATACTCTACGTGTTCCTGAATAATAATGAATTCTGATATCTCCTATAAATTTAAGTCTGTTCCAAAAAGAAATTTAAAATGAAAAAAATTATGTTGCATTTGAAGATGTCAATGAAAAGGTCACAAGCCCTTAAATCTTTCCATAAGGAAGTGGATAACTTTTCCTGTCTTTAAATATTTGGAGCTAATTTTCCTGTTTCCTTCTGTAAAACCTTCATGGAACCCAAAGCCATGTTGCGTACATGTTCTGTAGTACAAAAAGTTCCCCCTTGGCACTGTATGGATTACACACATCTAAAGGAGAAATAACATGTGTAATACCCCTTTTCCGCTGAAATCCTGCATCCGACATTGGTTTTGGAACGCAGTTCCAACCCATGTCAGACCCAATTCGCACCGCACCAGTGACTCAGGTTGTTACCAAATCACTGCTGTTTACACTGCACACGGGTGCAGTCTTTCTGTAATAGCGGTGCTTGGAGATAATAAAACCCTTTTCCACTGAGGTTATCCCGACCATAACCCAGGTTATTGCAGCAATGGAAAGGGGTATTTTTGTCTTGTTACTGACAAATAAATAACAAAAAAAGACATGATAAATGCTAGTACAACAAGAGAATGGGATGTATTAAATGCAACTTTACAGTTGGAGAAATTTGAAATACAAGGCAAGGAGAAGAAAGAAGACTTTGAGTCGGTGCACTCTTACGAAAAGGACATACAGTATGTCAGTCTGTTTTGTTGTAGAAGTATAGAAATTAACTTTTATTCAGTACTTATTAAAATATAGTCCCCTGAAGAAATAGAAAAATATAAAATAAAATAAAATAGACTGATAAATCTCAATATAATAATGAGCGACAGTGGTAACGGGAATATTGTCCCATATTAATATCCTGAATTGGATTGTTATGCGCGAACCTATATTAGCTTATGCCACCTTTCATGTATTGGCTCGCTAGCACCTGATATCAACCTCAACACATGCAGTATGTAGATCTAATATATCCGAGAGTCACGGTTATGGTCCTTGTCGAGAAGGGGTATATAGTAGGATGATATAAGGATTAACCTGCCACAGGTTGGCAATCGATACAGATAGTGACAGGATGAATCTGCTGTCAATGTTAGACCGGAGTGTCCCCAAAGCTCCGACCTACTACATCGGGTATTCCCAGGTGGTCTACCGCCTGGTACTGACTTGGTCCTATACTGTATAACTTTCAAGATCAGACGAGATTGGGCATATGCAGTATGGTGTGGTAGTAAGTCATAGGAGTCCCTAATCAACTTTTCTCCAGAATCATTGATTTGAGTTCATAGAAAGTATCCAAATAGAAGAAATAGAACGGGATCTGCTGTTGGTGTTGTCGGATCAGGAGACGTGGCAGTCGGCGGGTCAACATAGGTAAGTATGTGTGTCGGCAGGTGTGCAGTAAAGTTTTACTCTCAAGGTGTGTGTCTCCTGTTTTTATTTGGGTATTTTTTTTCCAGTAGTAGTACAGGTACCAGCGGGCCCGTTTTTCTCCCGCATGCTGGTACTTGTGGTTCTCCAAGTACCAGCTTGCGGGGGAGGCTTGCTGGGACTTGTAGTACTACAGGGAAAAAAACAATATTCTTGTCATTTTCTCAAGGCTATCAGTCTCCCATCCGCAGCCCTTGGATGGGGGGGACAGCCTCGGGCTTCACCCCTGGCCCTTGGGTGGCTGGGGGGGGGACCCCTTGATTGAAGGGGTCCCCACTCCCCCAGGGTACCCCGGCCAGGGGTGACTAGTTGGATATTTAATGCCACGGCCGCAGGGCGCTGTATAAAAGTGACCCCCGGCTGTGGCATTATCTGTCCAGCTAGTGGAGCCCGATGCTGGTGTAAAAAATACGGGGGACCCCTACTCTTTTTGTCCCCCGTATTTTTTGCACCAGGCGCAGAGCCCGGTGCTGGTTTTATAAATACGGGGGATCCCCTGTCCATTTTTCCCCCGGATTTTTAGAACCAGGACCGGCTCGTAGAGCCCGAGGCTGGTTATGCTTTGGAGGGGGGACCCCACGCCATTTTTTACCGGGATTTTACCATTCCATCTAAAAAAAAAAAAAAAAAAAAAAAAATTTTTAAAAATATATAAATAATACTTGTGCCTCCCAAAAAGACAAACCAAGTACCTAATCCCTTCTAATATAAATAGATATGCTATTACTAATAAAAAAAACACCAAAAAAAACATGTTTTCAAAAATTTTTATTAGATTCACCCACCAAAGTGTGGCGGATTGAAAATGACGAATTTACTGTCTAAAAGCACTGTTGTCGAATTTCCAAACTTCAATTGAATATACTTTTGTCGAATTGCCGCATTTGTACCATTGCAGAAAAGTCGAATTTGACAAATGTCGAATTTCAAAAAGTCGAATTTTGAAAGTCCGTTTTTTTGACGGAAAGTACTGAATTGCATTGTCGATTTTTTTTTTTATTTTTTTTTGCGAAAAAGTCCAGTTTTTTGACAATTTCGGGAATTCGACCGCAATTGCATATACCCCATAATCATCCCCAAAGTGGCTGTGTCTACAGATTCTGGAGGAGAGCATATGACTCTATTCTAGCACAAACTCATATATAAACGTGGAGGTATATAGCCACAGCTGTGAGCTCAAAACAGAATTCAAAATATTGTACAATTACACTTGTTAGTATGCATATAGTATCTGCAATCAAAAACCCATAACAGTTGCAATTATAGGGTTACACAATCCTACTATATACTCTGGTCACAACGAATTCAGAAGGGGAAGTTAGAGGGTTAATCAACCAAATGTGGTGATATTAAATAAGCTATCATACAGAGTTTATATATTCCTAAAATAGTCAGCCAACTCTAACTTGCAAAATACCTCACATTATATACCCAGGCTGACATCTATAGTGGTCATATAATTGTCCTCACAGTGTAGGTAATAGCTGTTAGACGGGGGTGTACACAGGGGGAATGCTGGTAGATCACAGGTAACTGTTGTCCGCACTAGGGCTAGTGCCCAGACACAATTCAGCTATTGTGATTATAGGATGGATTACCACTCCCTGGACTGCTGCTGCTCGTCGCTGACACCGGAGGGCATGCTGTGGAGGTCCTGGGCGTGCCGCTGGGTAAGCTCCGTGATTGCTCTCCTGATCCCTGCAATGAATCGCCGGTCAGGACACGTTGAAGTGCGCTGTATAAACCTGATCCTGTTGCCCCAATCGAGGCTCGGGGGAGTGGTGGACGGGGTCTAGGGGTGGTGCTTTGACACCACACACACACCGTAAGGACCATCAGCTCAGCTCCCCTCCCCTTGGTGTAACAATAAAGATATCGCCAGCCGAGACAGGGACAGGAAGTGAGCAAGCCCGGTTTTCTACGGGTGAAACACGTCTTCCCGGAGCTCCATATGCGGCAGTAGGAGTGTGCCCTACACAGTGTACCTCTTCACGCCCCCAGCAACAACTTGGCGCAGAGACGAGTGAGCGACCACGGAGCTCACACAGCAGCGTCACGACCAGGTCCCTTCCAGCTCATCCTCCAGTGTCTCTCCCCTGAGCCTCGATCACAGCAGCAGGATTAGGTTTACACAAGCGCATTTCAACGTGTCCTGAACGATGATTCATTGCAGGGATCGAGAGCAGTCACGGAACTTACCCAGTGGTGGCACGACCAGGTCCTCCACAGCATGCCCTCCGGTGTCAGCGACGAGCAGCAGCAGTCCAGGGAGTGGTAATCCATGCTATACTCCACAATAGCTGAATTATGTCCGGGCACTAGCCCTAGTGCGGACAACAGTTACCTGCGATCTACCAGCATTCCACCCTGTGCACAACCCTGTCTAACAGCTATTGCCTACACTGTGAGGACCATTATATGACCACTGTAGATGTCAGCCTGGGTATATAATGTGAGGTATTTTGCAAGGGTTGATAGGAATAATTTCTTATTTGAATCTAGTATTACCCGAATACGACATTTTTGGGGTAAATATAGATAATATCTATACCCTGGTACCGATTACATGTTGTTAAATGAATTTAGCAATGCACAATTACTGTCTCGGTGCATTGGAGTAAAAAAAACACAATTTTTTGTGTCTGTCAAAGTTAAATATGAGAAATAAGATGATATTTCAGTAGAGAGTGGTACAAGTTTCACAAAAGTGCCACACAAGTGTATGATTGGTGTAGACGTTCCTACACCCAGAGAGGCAAACAAGTATTTAGTGTTGGATGTAGTTTTAGTCATAGCAATTAAAGATGGGTATTGTTACAAGGAGAAATTTATCAAAGCTTAGAGAGAGATAACTAATCAGCTTCTAACTGCCATGTTACAGGCGGTGTTTGAGAAATGACAGCAACTGATTGGTTGGCACTTTATCTCTCCAAGCTTTGATAAATCTCCCCCTGTATGTGAACAAGATCACCATACACACTGTTCCTCTATAGTCTTGATAATTATGCCCGGTGCCTTCTCTTGCAGAGACAGAACGCTGATAAATAGCAATATCACTGAGCGGCACTCACAGGACTTCACTTAGAAATAATGGGTCCTCACCCCATATGCAGCAACGTTTTGGTATTTTATTTCAAGCCTTATGACAGTTGAAATAAAATACCAAAGCGTTGTTCCATATGGGGTGAGGACCCATTATTTCTAAGTTAAGTCCTGTGAGTGCCGCTCAGTGATATTGATATATAGATATATATATATATATATATATATATATATATATATAGATAAGTGCAGTTGAAGGAATAATCAGCACTCTATAAATGGTACCTTTTTAATTTTTTTAGGTACCATTTTTCATTTTCTTTCCAACAAGTTGGTTAGATATCTTTCGTATAAGAATATCAAGGTACTCCCCAAAAATAACCATCCATTGTTGCCACAGGTGTATAAAATCAAGCACCTAGCCATGCAGTCTCCATTTGCAAGCATTTGTGATACAAAATGAGTCATTCTGAAAAGCTCAGTGACTTCAAGCGTGCTACTGAGATAGGATGCCACCTTGGCAATAAGACACTTCATGAAATTTCATCCCTGCTGGATATTCCACAGTCAACTGTTAATGATATTATTAGAAAGTGGTAGTGTTTAGGAACTACAGCAACTCAGCCATGAAGCGAAAGACCACGTGAAATCAGAGTGGGGTCAACGATTGCTAAGGCGCATGGTTCGTAAAAGTCACCAACGCTCTGCTGATTACATAGCTGATGAATTCCGAACTTCCACTGGCATTAATGTAAACACTAAAACTGGACGGCGGAAACGTAATGGAATGGGTTTCCATGACGAAGCAGCTGTATGCAAGCCTCGCATCACAAAGTCCAATGCCAATCGTTGGATGGAGTGGTGTAAAGCACACCGACACTGGACTGTGGAGCAGTGAAAACGTGTTCTGTGGAGTGACGAATCTTGTTTCTCTGTTTAGTAGTCAGACGGGGAGAGTCTGGGTTTGACGAATGCCAGAAGAACGTTCCCTGCCTGACTGCATTATTTCAACTGTGAAGTTTGGTGGAAAAGGGATAATGGTATGGGGCTGTTTTTCAGGGTTATATACAGTATAGGTCAATCTTAACGCTTCAGCATACCAAGACATTTTGGACAATGCTATGCTTCCAACTTTGCGGCAATAGTTTGGAGAAGGCCCTTTTCTATTCCAACATGATTCTGCCCCAGTGTATAAAGCAAGGACTACAAAGACATGGTTTGGTGCGGAAGATTTTGACTGGCCCATACAAAGCCCTCACCTCAACCCCATTATGCACCTTTAGGATGAACTGGAACGAAGATTGCGTGCCAGGCCTTCTCGTCCAACATCCGTGCCTGTCTTCATAAATGCTCTACAGAATGAATGGGCACAAGTTCCGACGGAAACACTCCAAAATCTTGTGGAAAGACTTCAATAAGGGTGGAAGCTCTTATAGGTGCAAAAGGTGGGACCAACTCCATATTATTTAAGTATATGTATTTGAATACGTCAGTACAGTCCCTGTTGGTGTAATGGTCACAGGCGTCCAAATAAGTTTGTCCATATAGTGTATATGTGTCTGTGTGTGTGTGTATATGTGTATATATATATATACATGCAGAGTATACCCGCGGCACTCCGTAAATAATCACATGCAGACAGCAGTCATGACTGCTGTCTACATGTGATTATTTACGGAGTGCCGCGGGTATACTCTGCATTATAGTGGTGGTTGCTGTTACACCTATCACTGGTACTGGGTCTGCTGGATTTTCTAAATTAAGTTGTGCGGTCCTTTCTACATACATATATATATATATATATATATATATATATATATATATATATATATATATATTGCTCAAAAAAATAAAGGGAACACTTAAACAACACAATGTAACTCTAAGTCAATCACACTTCTGTGAAATCAAACTGTCCACTTAGGAAGCAACACTGATTGACAATCAATTTCACATGCTGTTGTGCAAATGGAATAGACAACAGGTGGAAATTATAGGCAATTAGCAAGACACCCCCAATAAAGGAGTTGTTCTGCAGGTGGTGACCACAGACCACTTCTCAGCTCCTATGCTTTCTGGCTGATGTTTTGGTCACTTTTGAAAGCTGGCGGTGCTTTCACTCTAGTGGTAGCATGAGACGGAGTCAACAACCCACACAAGTGGCTCAGGTAGTGCAGCTCATCCAGGATGGCACATCAATGCGAGCTGTGGCAAGAAGGTTTGGTGTGTCTGTCAGCGTAGTGTCCAGAGCATGAAGGCGCTACCAGGAGACAGGCCAGAACATCAGGAGACGTGGAGGAGGCCGTAGGAGGGCAACAACCCAGCAGCAGGACCGCTACCTCCGCCTTTGTGCAAGGAGGAACAGGAGGAGCACTGCCAGAGCCCTGCAAAATGACCTCCAGCAAGCCACAAATGTGCATGTGTCTACTCAAACGATCAGAAACAGACTCCATGAGGGTGGTATAACGGCCCGACGTCCACAGGTGGGGGTTGTGCTTACAGCCCAACACCGTGCAGGACGTTTGGCATTTGCCAGAGAACACCAAGATTGGCAAATTTGCCACTGGCGCCCTGTGCTCTTCACAGATGAAAGCAGGTTCTCACTGAGCACATGTGACAGAGTCTGGAGACGCCAAGGAGACCGTTCTGCTGCCTGCAACATCCTCCAGCATGACCGGTTTGGCAGTGGGTCAGTAATGGTGTGGGGTGGCATTTCTTTGGGGGGGCCGCACAGCCCTCCATGTGCTCGCTCCATCCACCACAGACTGTCCAGGAGTTGGCGGATGCTTTAGTCCAGGTCTGGGAGGAGATCCCTCAGGAGACCATCCGCCACCTCATCAGGAGCATGCCCAGGCGTTGTAGGGAGGTCATACAGGCACGTGGAGGCCACACACACTACTGAGCCTCATTTTGACTTGTTTAAAGGACATTACATCAAAGTTGGATCAGCCTGTAGTGTGTTTTTCCACTTTAATTTTGAGTGTGACTCCAAATCCAGACCTCCATGGTTAATGAATTTGATTTCCATTGATAATTTTTGTGTGATTTTGTTGTCAGCACATTCAACTATGTAAAGAACAAAGTATTTAATAAGAACATTTCATTCATTCAGATCTAGGATGTGTTATTTTAGTGTTACCTTAATTTTTTTGAGCAGTATGTGTATGTATATATATATATATACTTGTTTTAGTCTAATATGTTGTCCTTTATTGTGGTCCTACGTTTCAGGGACTGCTCCCCGTTGTCAGGTACAACATAACTTGTGTGTCAATGTATAATCACTGTCACCTGTCCGACGCTACTGTCAGACGCCCCTTTCACGCTCCAGGTCTGGCAGTCACGTACCGCTGATGCTTATTCCTTTATACAGTACAGATATAAATTTCACACCGTGAGCAAGTATGACATAGGGCAGTGGTTCCCAAACTTTTTTGAATCACAGCGCCCTAGAGTATCAGAATTATTTTCACAGCTCCCTAGGCCAAAAGTTTCTTATTGAGAAATTTTTAAAAAAAATAGTGAATTAAGTAACTTATGTTAAAATATCATCCTCAGGTTCAATTATATGGTGAGGAACAAGTTTTGCTTCTGTTTGTCGACATATTTTATGATTGGCAGCCACAAGCACTAATTACATTGACAATAAATAGTTTGAATTGGTCCTGGTCCACCAACCTGAGGCACCCCTGCAAGTGTCCCGCGGCACCCAGTTTGAGAACCACTGACATAGAGTATCCGTTTGTACATACAATAACGTCTCTGTGTGTATATTAGAAATTCCCATGTTAGCAGCCATAGCTCAATTTTCCTTTATATAGCCGCAAAATCCCAATATCACAATCCCACATATACCTTATAGGCGATATTGAATCTTTTACTCCTTGTCCCTTATAAAGCATGCACTCAATACAAAATGAGTCTTGTCCCAGTATCACATTCTCCATTGCACTCTTCCTCTGTACCACTGAATATGTTTCTCTGGAGTCTAAGTATCAGTGTCTCCTCTGTTCACCAGTCACTACGCAGACTGTGAAGTGGTGACTGATGTGCAGACATCTGTGTACACACATTCGTCAGCTGTGCCACCTTTTATTATCGATGCTTGCAAGGTTTGATGCACTAGTATACAGAATTGTGGCCTACGTGCTACTATAAAGCAGAAAGAAAATGTCATTGCAAGCTGACTTTATATATACTAATAATGTACTTTACAACAAAATAGTTTTGGAAGAGACCATCTGTTTTACTAAATAAAAATTTGGTGTAGTTATTGTTACTAAATATAGAAAAAGTATATCATGGTGTGATTCTTTCATGTCCACAACTTAGGTTTTTGTACTGAGATTTCAGGGAAGCTCAATATACAGATTTGTTTTGGTCGCAGCTATTTTAGGTTCTTTTGAAGTTTTCATTTGCTGGATCCTTTGGTGTTTTCATCAAAGCTTACTGCTTCAGAGAAAATATTGAATAAGAACACATGCTGATTACGATAATGCATTCTACACATAGCAGATCAGTAGTGCAAATTGCTTTTGATTCTGTTATATAGCAATGTATTGTATGTCTGCAACACTGAGTATGGCCATCTTTTTAGAGCATTTGCTTCTGCACTGGCCCAGGGTAACAAGTGATAGCAACATTTCGCAAATTCGATAGATTCGGAATGTAAATTATGTTCTACTTCAAAATAAAATAAAGAAATGAAAGACTCCTCAGACTACGTTCAAATTTTAACAATTTGGGGGAATCCAAAATTATCGCCCGATTTTATTGATCTGCTCATCTTTTGTTATTACTTTCCCGCAGCTCTCTGGTCGAAATCTACAATTTCACTAAACATCTACAGTTCAATAAGTTTCATCTTAATAATGTGTGTGTGAACATTGGCACAAAGGAGTAATTTATTCAGTTGAAAACTGTTGGCATATTTTGAATTCATATTTTTTTTTTTGCTTTTTTTTTTTTTTGTGAATTAAAATGAGCCCAGCGAGAATGGTTGCGGACCGTCTAGACAGTAGCTATGTGATTTCATTTTAAAGTAGGCAATTTGTGTCTGATATACAGTATTTGTGGGCTCTTTCTTGGCAGTTCTGTAAGTGATATTGCTAAGTCTTGGCCAGTTAACCATGCCCTTGAAAAGGTATTAAAAGGGCAGTTGTTTGGAAAGGTTTGTAGGTCAGTTGTGTGGGGTTTTGTTTTGGGTTTTTTGTGTGTGATTTCTAGATAATGGTTTAGTTTACCCTTAATGACCTATAAATCTATTAATACTAAGCAAACACTGATGTTTTCTATAATTCATGAACTGTATTGTTGATGGTGTGGTCAACTTGGAAGACCAGCAATCCTTGCAGTTCAGCAATTCTATGAAGTACATTCTATGGTGTAGATTTTTATTTTGCATAGGTGGGGAGGGGGTATAAAAATATACCGAATACCCTAAACTAAATAAATGAAAAAAGTAAGAATATGGTAGATGCGTAACAAGAAGGAAAGGATTTGGGGACTTTGTTTTTGGCTGTCGATGGCAAAGTTCCTCTAGTGATTAGACATTTTGAACAGTCAGTGGTACAGGTTTTGAAATTCACGTGAATCCAAGAAATTGCTTCCTTACTTCAAAGGTGATGAAGACTGACTGTTGCCTCATTGCCTTAACACTAGAGGGGTAAAATGATTAATTCTTTCCTTTGATAAATCATTCATGGGGGCAATATGGGTTTGAAGTACAAATCTGGCATGATTGAATCAATTGGTCTGTATCTTACTACTGTAGGTAACAAAGTGAATATTTATGGAATATCTATTTAATATTTTCTAGATTAATTGTAGTTGATGGATTTTTTTTCATACAGTATTTTTGTTCTTTTATTCTCGCATGACTTATCACATAGGTCTCATTGTTTACTGCACATATATATTTACGTGAGGTTTATTCTTATTTATTTCTCTGACGTCCTAAGTGGATGCTGGGACTCCGTAAGGACCATGGGGAATAGCGGCTCCGCAGGAGACTGGGCACAACTAAAGAAAGCTTTAGGATTACCTGGTGTGCACTGGCTCCTCCCACTATGACCCTCCTCCAGACCTCAGTTAGAATCTTGTGCCCGGCTGAGCTGGATGCACACTATGGGCTCTCCTGAGCTCCTAGAAAGAAAGTATATTTTAGTTTTTTTATTTTACAGTGAGATCTGCTGGCAACAGACTCACTGCAGCGAGGGACTAAGGGGAGAAGAAGCGAACCTACCTAACTGATGGTAGTTTGGGCTTCTTAGGCTACTGGACACCATTAGCTCCAGAGGGATCAACCGCAGGACCCAACCTTGGTGTTCGTTCCCGGAGCCGCGCCGCCGGCCCCCTTACAGAGCCAGAAGCAAGAAGTGTTCTGGAAAATCGGCGGCAGAAGACTTCTGTCTTCAACAAGGTAGCGCACAGCACTGCAGCTGTGCGCCATTGCTCCTCATGCACACCTCACACTCCGGTCACTGATGGGTGCAGGGCGCTGGGGGGGGGCGCCCTGAGGGCAATATAATACACCTTGGCTGGCAAATCATCACAATATATAGTCCCAGGGCTATATATGTGATAAATTACCCCTGCCAGAATCCATGAAAAAAGCGGGAGAAAAGTCAGCCGAAAAAGGGGCGGGGCTATCTCCCTCAGCACACTGGCGCCATTTTTTCTTCACAGTGCAGCTGGAAGACAGCTCCCCAGGCTCTCCCCTGTAGTTTTCAGGCTCAAAGGGTTAAAAAGAGAGGGGGGGCACTAAATTTAGGCGCAATATGTGTATACAAGCAGCTATTGGGGGAAAAATCACTCAGTTATAGTGTTAATCCCTGCATTATATAGCACTCTGGTGTGTGCTGGCATACTCTCTCTCTGTCTCCCCAAAGGACTTTGTGGGGTCCTGTCCTCAGTCAGAGCATTCCCTGTGTGTGTGCGGTGTGTCGGTACGGCTGTGTCGACATGTTGGATGAGGAAGGTTACGTGGAGGCGGAGCAGAGGCCGATAAATGGGATGTCGCCCCCTGTGGGGCCGACACCAGAGTGGATGGATAGGTGGAAGGTATTAACCGACAATGTCAACTCCTTACATAAAAGGCTGGATGACGTAACAGCTGTGGGACAGCCGGCTTCTCAGCCCGCGCTTGCCCAGGCGTCTCAAAGGCCATCAGGGGCTCAAAAAACGCCCGTTACCTCAGATGGCAGACACAGATGTCGGCACGGAGTCTGACTCCAGTGTCGACGAGGTTGAGACATATACACAATCCACTAGGAACATCCGTTGCATGATCTCGGCAATGAAAAATGTGTTACACATTTCTGACATGAACCCAAGTACCACATAAAAGGGGTTTTATGTTTGGGGAGAAAAAGCAGCCAGTGTTTTGTTCCCCCATCAGATGAGTGCATGAAGTGTGTAAAGAGCGTGGGTTCCCCCGATAAGAAAATGGTAATTTCTGAAAAGTTACTGCTGGCGTACCCTTTCCCGCCAGAGGATAGGTCACGTTGGGAGATATCCTCTAGGGTGGATAAGGCACTCACACGTTTGTCAAAAGGGGTGGCACTGCCGTCTTGGGATACGGCCACTTTGAAGGAGCCTGCTGATAAAAAGCAGGAGACTATCCTGAAGTCTGTATATACACACTCCGGTACTAATACTGAGACCTGCATTTGCCTCAGCATAAATAGTGCTGCTGCAGCGTGGTCTGATACCCTGTCAGATAATATTAATACCCTAGACAGGGATAATATTTTGCTAACATAGAGCATATTAAAGACGTCGTCTTATATATGAAGGATGCACAGAGGGATATTTGCCGGCTGGCATCCAGAATTAATGCAATGTCCATTCTGCCAGGAGGGTATTAGAGACCCGGCAGTGGACAGGTGATACTGCCTTTAAAAGGCACATGGAGATTCTGCCTTATAAGGGTGAGGAATTGTTTGGGGATGGTCTCTGGGACCTCGTATCCACAGCAACAGCTGGGAAGAAAAATTTTTACCTCAGGTTTCCTCACAGCCTACGAAAGCACCGTATTTTCAGGTACAGTCCTTTCGGCTTCAGAAAAGCAAGCGGGTCAAAGGTGCTTCCTTTCTGCACAGAGACAAGGGAAGAAGGAAAAAGCTGCACCAGACAGCCAGTTCCCAGGATCAAAAATCTTCCCCCGCTTCCTCTGAGTCCACCGCATGACGCTGGGGCTCCACAGGTGGAGACAGGTGCGGTGGGGGCGCGTCTCGGGAACTTCAGAGACCAGTGGGCTTGCCCACAGGTGGATCCCTAGGTTCTGCAAGTAGTATCACAGGGATACAGGCTGGAGTTCGAGGCGACTCCCCCTCGCCGTTACCTCACATCAGCCTTGCCTGCTGCCCTCGGAGAAAGGGAGGTAGTACTGGCGGCAATTCACAAGCTGTACTTCCAGCAGGTAAAATCAAGGTACCCCTCCTTCAACAAGGCCGGGGTTACTATTCCAAAATGTTGTGGTACCGAAACCAGACGGTTCGGTGAGACCCATTCTAAAATTGAAATCCTTGAACACTTATATACGAAGGTTCAAGTTCAAAATGGAATCGCTCAGGGCGATTATTGCAAGCCTGGAGAATTTCATGGTATCACTGGACATCAAGGATGCTTACCTGCATGTCCCTATTTACCCTCTTCACCAGGAGTACCTCATAATTGTGGTACAGGATGGTCATTACCAATTCCAGATGTTGCCGTTGGTCTGTCCCCGGCACCGAGGGTATTTACCAAGGTAATGGCCGAAATAATTATCCCTTGCTTGGACGATCTCCTTATAAAGGCGAGGTCCAGGGAGCAGTTTTTCGTCGGAGTAGCACTATCTCGGGAAGTGCTACAACAGCACGGCTGGATTCTGAATATTCCAAAGTCGCAGCTGGTTCCTACGACGCGTCTACTGTTCCTGGGTATGGTTCTGGACACAGAACAGGATAAAAAGGGTTTCTCCCGGAGGAGAAGTCCTAGGAGTTGTCGTCTCTAGACAGAGACCTCCTAATACAAATACAGGTGTCGGTGCATCGATGCACGCGAGCCCTGGGAAAGATGGTAGCTTCTTACGAAGAAATTCCATTCGCCAGGTCCCATGCAAGGATCTTCCAGTGGGATCTGTTGGACAAGTGGTCCGGGTCGCATCTTCAGATGCATCGGCGGATAACCCTGTCTCCAAGGGCCAGGGTGTCGCTGTTGTGGTGGCTGCAGAGTGCTCATCTTCTAGGGGGCCGCAGATTCGGCATACAGGACTGGGTCCTGGTGACCACGGATGCCAGCCTTCGAGGCTGGGGGCAGTCGCACAGGAAAGAAACTTCCAAGGACTATGGAAAAGTCAGGAGACTTCCCTACACATAAATATTCTGGAACTAAGGGCCATTTACAATGTCCTAAGTCAGGCTAGACCCCTGCTTCAACACCGGCCGGTGCTGATCTAGTCAGACAACATCACGGCGGTCGCTCATGTAAACCGACGGGGCGGCACAAGAAGCAGGATGGCGATGGCAGAAGCCACAAGGATTCTCCGATGGGCGGAAAATCATGTGTTAGCACTGTCAGCAGTGTTCATTCCCGGAGTGGACAACTGGGAAGCAGACTTTCTCAGCAGGCACGGCCTCCACCCGGGAGAGTGGGGACTTCATCCAGAAGTCTTCCAAATGATTGTACACCGTTGGGAAAGGCCACAGGTGGACATGATGGCGTCCCGGCTCAACAAAAAGCTACAAAGATATTGCGCCAGGTCAAGGGACCCTCAGGCGATAGCTGTGGACGCTCTGGTAACACCGTGGGTGTACCAGTCGGTGTATGTGTTCCCTTCTCTGCCTCTCATACCCAGGGTAATGAGAATAATAAGAAGGAGAGGAGTAAGAACTATACTCATTGTTCCGGATTGGCCAAGAAGAGCTTGGTACCCAGAACTCCCAAGAAATGATTTCAGAGGACCCATGGCCTCTGCCGCTCAGACAGGACCTGCTGCAGCAGGGGGCCTGTCTGTTCCATGACGTACTGCGGCTGCGTTTGACGGCATGGCGGTTGAACGCCGGATCCTGAAGGAAAAGGGCATTCCGGAGGAAGTTATCCCTACGCTAATTAAAGCTAGGAAGGAAGTGTACGCAAACCATTATCACCGCATATGGCGGAAATATGTTGCGTGCTGTGAGGCCAGGAAGGCCCCAAAGGAGGAATTTCAGCTAGGTCGATTTCTGCACTTCCTACAGTCAGGGTGACTATGGGCCTAAAATTGGGTTCCATTAAGGTCCAGATTTCGGCTCTGTCGATTTTCTTCCAAAATAGAACTGGCTTCACTGCCTGAAGTTCAGACTTTTGTTAAGGGAGTGCTGCATAGTCAGCCCCGTTTGTGCCTCCAGTGGCACCGTGGGATCTCAACGTGGTGTTGGATTTCCTGAAGTCGCATTGGGTTGAGCCACTTAAATCCGTGGAGATACAATACCTCACGTGGAAAGTGGTCATGCTGTTGGCCTTGGCGTCGGCCAGGCGTGTATCAGAATTGGCGGCTTTGTCATGCAAAAGCCCTTATCTGATTTTTTATATGGATAAGGCGGAATTGAGGACTCGTTCCCAATTCTTTCCTAAGGTGGTATCAGTTTTTCATGTGAACCAACCTATTGTGGTGCCTGCGGCTACTTGGGACTTGGAGGATTCCAAGTTACTGGACGTAGTCAGGGCCCTGAAAAGTATATGTTTCCAATACGGCTGGAGTCAGGAAAACTGACTCGCTATTTATCCTGTATGCACCCAACAAGCTGGGTGCTCCTGCTTCTAAGCAGACTATTGCTCGCTGGATCTGTAGCACGATTCAGCTTGCACATTCTGCGGCTGGACTGCCGCATCCTAAATCAGTGAAAGCCCATTCCACAAGGAAAGTGGGCTCTTCTTGGGCGGCTGCCCGAGGGGTCTCGGCTCTACAACTTTGCCGAGCAGCTACTTGGTCGGGGTCAAATACATTTGCTAAATTCTACAAGTTTGACACCCTGGCTGAGGAGGACCTAGAGTTTGCCCATTCGGTGCTGCAGAGTCATCCGCACTCTCCCGCCCGTTTGGGAGCTTTGGTATTATCCCCATGGTCCTTACGGAGTCCCAGCATCCACTTAGGACGTCCGAGAAAATAAGATTTTACTCACCGGTAAATCTATTTCTCGTAGTCCGTAGTGGATGCTGGGCGCCCATCCCAAGTGCGGATTGTCTGCAATACTTGTTTATAGTTATTGCCTAACTAAAGGGTTATTGTTGAGCCATCTGTTGAGAGGCTCAGTTATATTTCATACTGTTAACTGGGTATAGTATCACGAGTTATACGGTGTGATTGGTGTGGCTGGTATGAGTCTTACCCGGGATTCAAAATCCTTCCTTATTGTGTCAGCTCTTCCGGGCACAGTATCCTAACTGAGGTCTGGAGGAGGGTCATAGTGGGAGGAGCCAGTGCACACCAGGTAGTCCTAAAGCTTTCTTTAGTTGTGCCCAGTCTCCTGCGGAGCTGCTATTCCCCATGGTCCTTACGGAGTCCCAGCATCCACTACGGACTACGAGAAATAGATTTACCGGTGAGTAAAATCTTATTTTTCACTCTTTATTTATTACTGATTATTGTTACTTGTTTTACATCCGTGATTTAGATTAATTAATGTAGCCCCTTTGTATATTTTTCTGTGGTACCTTTAGGTTTTGTGCCCACATGATTATAGTTATATTACACTGTATATACTATAATTCATGGCTTGCGTCTGTGTTTTGTTTTATGTTACTAAGGGCATTTCTGTTCAGTTGTAACTCATGTTTCTTGTTTAGTTGTCATCTTTCATCTTATAATTGCTTTGGAGCTAATAAAAATTATTTTCAAAAGGCGTTCTTTGTTGCCAAGAGGTTTTTCTGTTTTTTTTCCTTTTGGTCAACCCCCTGTTACTGTTGAGTGCCATTGATGCATCTACTGCCATGTCTAGATGTCGCCAGAGAGCTATAAGGCTGTTTCTCGCCATTCTGCCTAAAGTAGACTGTACTATTCCACACTCATAGCCAGGGCTGTGGAGTCTGTAAAATATTCTGACAATAGCTTCAAAATCTTACACTCAGCATTTCTCAGCCACTCCTACGGATCATTCTTTTGTCTCTGAACACTAGTGTGATCAATATCTTGCAAAAAATAAACGTTAAATGGCAGGATGAGAAAGTCAATAGGGGTGAGGATTAGCAGCATTGTACATTTGTTATTGGGTAATAAAATGACAGTGACTACATGTATTGCATTTATTTAATGACCCTACTGTCATATAATCTACAGTCACTAATAAGTAATCAATGACTTGTTGGCAAAAGTGGCCACTCTATATGATCTTTTTGGGAGGAATTCAATTGCTGTCTACCTTTTCAGGGACTACTTTTGTCCAAAATAATACATATACTATTTCATCCAATATGGAGGACACCGGACCATGGGATTGCAGGCTGACCATAGGAGCTGGCACTTATCCTGCTAAAACCCATTGTCCTATTAATTTGACATACATTTGTGCACAACAAAATACTATACATACATATTTGTATACATATAGAACCAATGTCCTACACATATGACACTTAATAGTTTTATAAATGGGGCCTGATATGTAAAAATATAGGCATATTTATGTTTAGAATGTTTCTGAGTAAGTTTATCAAAATTATATTTCTGCTGCGGGGTACACTGGGCTCCACAAGGATTGGACAATGAGGGGGTGTAGAGTAGGATCTTGATCCGAGGCACCAACAGGCTCAAAGCTTTGACTGTTCCCAGAATGCACAGCGCCGCCTCCTCTAAAACTCCGCCTCCCTGCACAGGAGCTCAGTTTTTTAAGTTGTTGCTGCAGTAAGCAGGCACTGAACAGAGGGGCGGCTCCAGGCAGCCCTAAGAAACACACTGCCGGTGTTGCTGAAGCCACAGACCCATATGAGGAGAATATAGCAGCTGTGGGCTCTGGTTCTGGGGGCTCCTTGCCCCCCAGTGGGACTGTGGCAACGGAGGCACATACTGACCCACTGTGGGCCGCTTTTTCCACGCTTCTGCATACGCTAGTTCATAAACTAACACCCCCCTATGGGACCCCCAATGCCGGTACAACCGTATGTGGTCCCTGCAGCTAACCCGCCGTGGGCGGACGATTTATCTCCTCAGTTAAAGAAGTTGAATTAGTCCCTGACTACTAAAAAGTCTGACCATCGCTCGCCTAAATCCAAGGGGTCCTCTAAGCGAGCGCTTGTCTCCTCACAATCCACTGCTGTCACTGACACCTCGTCTGATGAAGACAGCACGTATACTGACCCCACAGGTTCTGACTCAGATACGGCTGATGGGGAGGGTAGTTCACATGTGGATGTTCCTGATCTTTTGGAGGCTATTAAGTTAATTCTACAGATTACGGATGATCCCGAGCCATCCGTCCCTCCTAAGAAACCAGATAGGTTCAAGCCTCAGAAGGTGGTTAAACAAGTTTTACCTCACTCTGACCACCTAGTGGATATACGTCAGGAACCCTGGGAAAACCCGGGTACGAAGTTTGTGCCTCACAAGAAGATGCTGGCTCGCTATCCCCTCGCGCCAGAGCTGTGTAAGAATTGGGAAACGCCTCCTTCTTTGGACTCACATGTGGCCAGGATGGTGGTTTCCTCAGCTCTGCCTGTCACTACAGTCACGTCTCTAAAAGAGCCTATGGATAAGAGTGTGGAGGGTTGTCTGAAAGCGATTTACACCCTCACGGGTGCTGCGCAAAGGCCCACTATTGCAGCTACATGGGCTGCCGATGCTATTGAAGCGTGGGCCTTGGAGTTAGATACTGAAATCTCCTCTAACCATGCTAGACAATGCTTGTCATATATTGTCACAGCTTCTCGCTATATTAAAGAGGCGGCTTCGGATGCCGGTATCCTAGCAGCCAAGGCCTCTACTACGTCAGTCCTGGCTCGCCGGATATTGTGGCTGAGATCCTGGTCTGTGGATCTGGACTCTAGAAAAACCCTGGAGGTACTCCCTTTCAAGGGAGATATTCTGTTTGGGGAGGACTTAAATAAGATGGTAGTTGACTTGGCTACTGCCAAAACTGCCTGTCTACCAAATACCGCTCCTTCTGTGTTGAAGGCTAAAGGTACGTCCTTTCGCCCTTCAGGTAAAGCAAAAGGTCAGGCATACCACAAGCAGACCCGCACTTCCAAGCCTGGTAAGCCGAAGCCCAAAAGAGCCTGGGCTGCACGTCAGCCAGCTTCTAAGACCGATAAGCCTGCCACATGACGGGGTGGGCCTCCCCCTGAGGGATCCCAGGGTGGGGGGCTGGCTTCTAGGGTATACCCAGGATTGGTTGAAGACCACTTCAGATGCCTGGGTACGGGAAGTCGTCACTCGAGGTTACGCCATAGCCTTCAAAAACCGACCCCCTCATCGATTTTGCCAGACAGACGTCCCGTCGGACCAGACAAATGCAAACACTCTGCATTCGGTGGTACAGACTCTCCTGGATACAGGAGTTGTAGTACAGGTGCCTCTTACGCAGAGGGGCCGGGGGTACTATTCTCCGCTGTTTCTAGTCCCGAAACCGAATGGGTCCTCCCGGCCCATTCTCAACCTCAAGGCATTGAACAAGTTTGTGAAGGTTTCCAAGTTCCATATGGAAACCCTTCGCTCTATAGTTCTGGCCTTGGGACTTGGGGACTACATGATCTCCCTGGATATACAGGATGCTTACCTGCATATTACTATAGCAGCGTCACATCAGCAATACCTGAGGTTCGCTATTGGCAACCTTCATTACCAGTTTCGGGTGTTACCTTTTGGTTTAACAACGGCTCTCCGAGTTTTCACCAAAGTAATGGCGGTGGTACTCCGCCGTCAAGGGGTCAGGATACTGCCGTACTTGGACGACTTGTTAATCCTGGCAAGTTCCCCAGAACTTCTCCTGTGTCGTCTGGATATGACGGTCCGGTTTCTACAAACCCACGGGTGGCTCATCAACTGGAAGAAATTCTCCCTGGTCCCTGCTCAGAGCATGGTGCACATGGGAGCGCTATTGGACACTCGCAACCAACGGTTGTTCTTGTCTCAGGAGAAAGTCCTGAAGCTTCAGGACAGGATTCGTTGCTTCCTTTCTCGTCCGCAAGTGTCGATACATTCGGCGATGCAGGTGCTGGGCCTCATGGTCTCAGCATTCGACATGGTGGAGTATGCTCAATTCCATTCTCGCCCCCTCCAGAGGCTGATTCTAGCCAAGTGGGATGGCCTGCCTCACCGGATCAGGTCTAACCAGATCTCATTGACTCTGGAGGTCCATCTGTCGCTACTTTGGTGGCTCCGGGACCAACAGTTGTGCAGGGGCCGTCCCTTCTGGATATCCAACTGGGTCCTGTTGACGACGGATGCCAGTCTAAGAGTTCGGGGCGTGTGCTGAGCTCCTGTGCAGGGTCGGTGGACCAAGGAGGAATCTCTCCTCTCGATCAACATTCTGGAATTGCGGGCGGTCTTCAATGCGTTGAACCTGGCCCAGCATTTAATTCAGAACCGTCCTGTTCAAATACATTCGGACAACGCCACCACAGTGGCTTACATAAATAATCAAGGCGGCACTCGAAGCCGTTTGGCAATGAAGGAAGTCTCATGGATTCTACGTTGGGCGGAATGCCATCTACCGGCCATATCGGCAATATTCATTCCGGGAGTCCTGAATTGGGAAGCGGACTTTCTCAGTTGTCAGGACGTGCATGCCGGCGAGTGGAGCCTCCATCCAGAAGTGTTTCAACTCCTAGTGGAAAAGTGGGGTCTTCCAGATGTAGATCTGATGGCGTCTTGACACAATCACAAGGTTCCGGTCTACGGAGCAAGGACAAGGGATCCTCAAGCAGCATTCGTGAATGCGCTGGCGGTGCCGTGGTGGTTTCGGCTGCCGTACGTGTTCCCGCCGGTGTCACTCCTGCCCAGGGTAATTCGGAAGTTCAAGCAAGAAAAAGGAAATCTGCTTCACATAGCTCCGGCGTGGCCCAGACGGCCCTGGTTTTCAGACCTGCAAGGCCTATCGTCAGAGCGTCCACTTCTGCTTCCACAACGGCCAGACCTCCTCGTTCAGGGCCCCTGTGTCTACCAGGACCTAGCCCGGCTGTCTTTGACGGCGTGGCTCTTGAAGCTTCCATCTTGAGGGCTAAGGGTTTTTCTGAAGAGGTCATTAAAACTATGTTGCGGGCCCGGAAACCGGCTTCTGCTCGGATTTACTATAGGGTCTGGCATTCCTACTTGGTTTGGTGCGCATCTAATAATTATGACGCTTCCAAGTTTAATACAGCCAAACTTTTGGCTTTTCTACAGCAGGGCCTAGATTTAGGCCTGTGTCTGGCCTCCCTCAAGGTTCATATTTCGGCCTTGTCGGTGTGGTTTCAGAGAAAAATTGCGACTTTACCTGATGTTCATACTTTCACTCAGGGTGTGTTGCGTATCCAACCTCCATATGTCCCGCCTGTGGCTCCTTGGGACTTGTCGGTGGTTTTGGAGGCGTTGCAGGAGCCTCCGTTTGAACCCCTGGGTTCAGCTGACCTTAAGTGGCTTTCCCTTAAGGTGGTGTTCTTGCTGCTATTGCCTCTGCTATAAGAGTGTCGGATCTGGGTGCCTTGTCTTGTAGTTCCCCATATCTGATTTTTCACTGTGACCGGGCGGTTCTTAGGACTCGTCCCGGATATTTACCGAAGGTGGTTTCTTCGTTCCACCTTAATCAGGAGATTGTGGTTCCGGCCTTTGTCTCTCCTGATTTGTCTCCCAAAGAGCGGTCTTTGGATGTGGTACAGGCTCTCCGTATCTACGTGAAGAGAACTGCTTCTATTCAAAAATCTGATTCTCTTTGTTTTGTTTGGATTTTACAAACGTGGCTGGCCTGCTCACAAGCAGACCCTGGCCAGATGGATTAGAATGGTGATTGCACATGCTTATGTGATGGCTGGTCTCTCTGCTCCTGCTCACATTACGGGCCATTCTACTCGGTCTGTTGAACCTTCTTGGGCGGCCCAACGTGGTGCGACCCTTGAACAATTGTGTAAGGCGGCTACGTGGTCCTCTGGGAACACGTTCATAAGGTTCTATGCCTTCGATACTGCCGCTTCCCAGGATGCTTCCTTTGGACGCCGGGTTCTTGTGCCCGCTACAGTGCGTCCCCTCCCATAAGGAACTGCTTTAGGACATCCCCATTGTCCAATCCTTGTGGAGCCCAGTGTACCCCGCAGCAGAAAACGAGATTTATGGTAAGAACTTACCTTTGTTAATTCTCTTTCTGCGAGGTACACTGGGCTCCACAAGGCACCCACCCTGACGCACTTAGCTTCTTTGGGTTGGTATGGCATTAGCCGCTGACACTTCTCTTGTCGTGAGAGTGTGGTGTATGTGGCTACTAACCATTGTCGTCTCTTTTCCTTCTACTTCATTGGGCTGGTTAACTAAAAACTGAGCTCCTGTGCAGGGAGGCGGGGTTATAGAGGAGGCGGCGCTGTGCATTCTGGGAACAGTCAAAGCTTTGAGCCTGTTGGTGCCTCGGATCAAGATCATACTCTACACCCCCTCATTGTCCAATCCTTGTGGAGCCCAGTGTACCTCGCAGAAAGAGATTTAACAAAGGTAAGTTCTTACCATAAATCTAATTTTTCAAAATATTTATTCACGTGGGCTTTAATAAGTTAGCTAGACTAGTATAACTTCAAGAGAGTTTAGCTCCTCCACTCTGCAATACATGATCTTCTGTGTTATTACGTGCTTGTGCAAGCTAGGCTGTTTACAGTAGGAGACCGGGGGGACCGTACACCACACACCCATTTTAATTATACTTACCACACCGTCGGCCCGGCGCTAGCTAGCTGTAGATATCACTGGGAAAATGGCCACATATGCTTATTAGAGATGTCCCTGTAATGCGGCGTGGGCACCATGTTCCTGGAGATCTGCACATGTGCAGTAGACTTGGGCACAATGCCAGATTCTGTTGCACCGCTGGAGAGCAGGGGGCCTGATCGGAGTCTGCACATGGGCCCCCTCCTCTCTTAAAGTGCCTCTGAACCCCATGGTCCAGTGTCCCCCAGATGTATTCAGAGAAAAGGATTTAGCTTTAAGTACAAAATAGTATAGTAAATAGTATAGTTAGGCCATTATAATTACCCCATGCTGTCACCATCACGCATAACCAGACTGTAATAATTACTCCATGCTGTAGTCATCCACTGCCCTGCAATAATTACCAGTTACCGTATACAGTACAGCCGTTACACATTGCACTGCAATATAATTTACTCATCCTAACATCATAGTTCACCACTATCTCATGATCCTAAATTACTATTTTAACCTTAATGAATCATGCACTGCACATATATATGATTATTCTAGGGCACAGGTTCTCAAACTCGGTCCTCAGGACCCCACACAGTGCATGTTTTGCAGGTCTACTCACAGAATCGCAAGTGAAATAATTAGCTCCACCTGTGGACCTTTTAAAATGTGTCAGTGAGTAATTAATACACCTGTGCACCTGCTGGGATACCTGCAAAACATGCACTGTGTGGGGTCCTGAGTACCGAGTTTGAGAACCACTGTTCTAGGGTATAAATTGTAGTCTAGAGAGAATGCATTTATAGTTAACATTTGAGTCGGACAGTGTTAAAACAGAGGAGTCTGAGTCGACTGTTTGGCATAGGTGTGTGTTACAGATGTTTTCAATAGTCTAGTTCCTACACAGTTATATTAGAGAGCTTCATGTGCATAGGGTTCATGTGGCAATCCTTGGTGAAGGTGCTGGTTACCAATTTGCTGTTGGATGGACAATATAAAATTGTGATCATGCAGCCATTTATTCAATTTATGTTTGTGTTGGGAAATTTTTCTAGTTTTTATTTTGTTTGTTATTACATACATACATATGCCATGCTTTCCCTATTCAGACTTTTATCGGATCTTTGATCTTCTTCCTCCTTGCTCTTTCTGCTCTTTGTATCTCCATTTCTATGTGTAATAATGATGCTGTAGAAAAGGGGCACTCAAATTTATTTTTTGGAGTGCCGTATAAAGGAAAAGAACTTGGGCCTGATTTAGAGATGGGCACAGTTCGTACAGCAGCTGCAAATGCTGTAGTTGTCTTGTGCAAATAAATGCTTCCTACCGGCTTCTGTTATCCGCTACTGTGTCCAAAGACGCAACATTGGATCACTCTGCATGAACATCGGTCATTGGAGTAGTCCTCAGAGATTTGACATTGCCGTCGCCATGAAATCTGTGTTTCAAGACACAATCCCTGTCCTCTGCATGACTACAAGACAGGGGCGACAAGTTTTGTAAACCGGCATCGCCACCTCTCCCCCATCCCCTCAAACAGTGGCAGCATCTCCGTTATAGTGCCGCCTAAGTGGCACTGCATGCGACAGTGCAGGAACCGTTCTGCACAAGCACAGTATGGGTCCTGCGCATTGTACTACATACATCGTAATTGTATGTAAACCATAGGGTACTGAACCATGGTGGTCATTCCGAGTTGATCACTAGCAGCATTCGTTTGCTGTGCAGCGATGAGGCAAAAAAACGGCACTTCTGCACATGCGTGTGCGGCGCAATGCACACGCGCAACGTACTATTACAACGAACGATGTCGTTTCACACAAGGTCTAGCGAAGCTTTTCAGTCGCACTGCTGGCCGCAGAGTTATTGACATCAAGTGGGCATTTCTGTGTGTCAACTGACCGTTTTCAGGGAAAACCGCAGGCGTGGCTGGGAGAACGCAGGGCGTGTTTGTGACATCAAAACAGGAACTGAACAGTCTGAAGTGATCGCAAGTGCTGAGTAGGTTTTGAGCTACTAACTGCACAAAAAAACGTAGCCGCTCTGCGATCCTTTTGTTCGCACTTCTGCTAAGCTAAAATACACTCCCAGTGGGAGGCGGCATAGCGTTTGCACGGCTGCTAAAAACAGCTAGCGAGCGATCAACTCTGAATGACCCCCCCCCCATATAATTTACTATCACCATACTGTGTCCCCTCCATGTTATTACACGTGGCCAGAATACAGTTATGTCCCTTCCTGCTGATCACTACCTATTGCCAGCCTGTGTTCCCTCCTCTCTTCATTCCTAAATGTAAACCTGTGCCGCATCACCCCCGCCCCCCCCCCCCCCCCCCCATTTGTCACTACATATCTTCTAGCAACCATTAGATGTTCTTGGCAATTACAGCTCTAAAGGCACACAGTTTTAAGACAGACTGCTGCTAATGCAGGCAGTTTGTGTATGGCAGGGAATACTATAATCACCTAGGTGTCCAAATAGCAGCAGCAGCAAGGATGATCAGAACACTGTGACATTGAATATTAATCTCTAACATTGTACCATAATGTTCCCTTCAAATGCACTGGACAGCATGCTGTCATTGCCAGGGAGATTTATCATAGAAGGAAGATGAGTTCTGGTTGACAGGATGAAGTTGTAAGTCGCCATGGTGATACAATGATCAAGATTTTTCCAGCCCTGCTATATTATACGATTTTGTTTTATTTATACTTGCTTCGTAGTTGCAGTTTTTACTCTGATTTATCTTTCATTATGTCTTCAGTTTACAGTATAGTTTTATTACTGCATAGTAACATCCATATTTAATTCCTAGTAATGTATTTTTGTTTCACCTAATTCCAGCATAATATGCCTTCTCAATAAATAGAAAATTGCGCTTAAGAAGTGTAAATGAATGTATATTACATTAATCAAAAGTGATGAGATTAAAGCTACTTTCAGAAGCAATTAGCAGCTAGTGTTGTAAAAATCCTTCAAGCCATCATAATTCTTCCCTGTTCGACAAATCAAAGAAGCTAGGAATATGTTCTTGAGAAGTAATAACATAAAACGCTACAGACGGTAATGTGTTTTCCTGTCACTTTTCAGATCACTTTAGATGTGCTGGCAGACATGGGTCATGAAGAGCTAAAGGAGATTGGAATTAATGCCTATGGCCACCGTCACAAATTGATCAAAGGTGTTGAGAGACTACTGGGAGGCCAGCAGGGTACATCTAAGAAAAATATGTTCTACTGTAAACTACAGCCATTATTCACCTTGTTTATGATTATTAAATGTCTCTTCCTGTGTAAAAACACAGATTTAAAAGGGGGTGTGCTTTATTTTTCACATGTACTGTAAACTCTGTAATAGTTTGTATATTACACTTACCTCCCCTCTTCAGGGGTGTGTGTAGTCATTTTGAGTCCTCTTTCTATTACTATATTTGTAAGTAAGTTGCACTGTTTATTGGGGGTATGGTTAGGAGATATTTAAAAAAAAAATACAACTAGGACACATCCAAGCTCCCTCTATGGTTTCTTTAAACCTGAAGTGGTAAATGATGCTATAACTTACGTTAAACATATTATGTACTACATGAAATAAAGAAAATGATTTTGTAAGGTTAGCGTATCTTGGTAAATGGTATCTTGGTAAATGTGTGTGATTTAGGCGGAAATTCAATTTATCGCTGGTGAAAAAGGGTGGTGGCCTTGGGCTTTAACCCTCGGGACTATTCAATTCCAGACCCTTTTTCACCCAAGTCCCTTGTTAAAGCCCGTTAAGGTAATGTGTTAACAAACAATGGGGCAGATGTATTTACCTGGAGAAGGCATAAGGAAGTGATAAACCAGTGATATGTGCAAGGTGATAAAGGCACCAGCCAATCAGCTCCAATATGTAAATTAACAGGATTTTATTGTCTGGTGCGTGTATCACCTTGCACATATCACTGGTTTATCACTTCCTTATGCCTTCTCCAGGTTAATACATCTGCCCCAGAATCCGTGAAAAGTTTGTGGATTTGTATGTTAACAGGGGCGCAGCACCCATTAAACCTTGTCCAGTTGCATAAAATATAATCCTCGATCAGTGCTGCCAGCTGGCACACTTCACGGCTACTTGAATAGCCTTGGAGGGATCAATAAGCCCATGGTAAATTACCGCTGCTTGTTTAATCCCCACTTTCCCCCTCCTTGTTTATTTAAGGGTACATTAGTAATCCTAAATAGCACAGAACTTTTTGACCTTGAAACATTCATTGTGTCGGTCTAAGAGATGAACAAGACCTCTACTGGTTACCACTTGCTATTCCATTATTTGTTACCACCGAACAATTCACTCAGTCTTCAGTAATTTACTTTTCATGGACTGTGTTGCATAAGTAGGTATTCGGGGATAGCTGCAATATTAGCCCGGCTGTGGTTCACTTCCTATATCTGATCCCTGCAGATTTTTTTCTTATCAACTTGTTTGCTTGCCTAACATCTGTGTACTTCATTTCCCTGTGTTTTTCTTCTTTTCAGGAACAAATCCTTACTTGACTTTTCACTGTGTTAGCCAAGGCACCGTTCTGCTGGATCTCGCTTCAGATGATAAAGAATACCAGTCAGTGGAGGAAGAGGTAATATACTGATTTTCTGCCCTTACTTACAAATACCTTTAGTGACAGTAGTAAAAATGTTCAAGGTATAGTCTACATTTCATTCTCTCTAATCTTGCTCATTGCCTGTGCAGATAACACCATTATTTGTTCTAACATATTCATTTTTCTTCACAATTAAACTTTCACCATTTGAGATACAGAGGCCATTTGTGTGGTCATTTTGCTAAATGGGCCAATTCGTCCATTTTCTTTGTTTAAGCTTTTTTTATTATAATTATTTTGGTTTGAAAATAATTTCCATGAGCGTTTGTCAGTGACATTGGCAAGTACATTCTAATCAGCTGAGTGCTGGTCCTGTTTGAAGTAGAGCTGTTATTTCCCTGTTTTTCTGTTTTGTTGTGCACAATTATACAACGTAATCCATATTCATGATCACCCACTTATACATACCCCATGCTGCAAAGAAGTCCTCATTTCTCCTGGATCAATACAGCTTGCTTGAATTTTTCAAACCACGTTTCTGCATAAATCTATTCTAAAAATAGAGCTGAGTTAGTGTTATTACATATTTTACGATGTAATACTGTGAAAGTCGTCCTGCTGTTCACCAGCATGAAAATGAAATGTCTGATCATCTTAATGATTCAAAAGACATACTTGGTGTAAGTATAGAAGTATGCATGAAATTGATCTTGGCCCTTGTGTATTTCCAATGCTTATTCTGCTAAGAGCATCTGCAAGTAATGGGCTCGCTTAGTGTTGTAAACTGTTGTAGTTCATTGACATAGATCCATTATTTGTCTATTTCTGCTGTCCTAGAGATTGAATTTTTCTGTGTAAGAAGACAACTAAGTGCTAAAGGCAATTATCATGCAGCAAATAATGATGTGTATATAATGAGGGGAATGCAGTAAGAAAGTACCCTGTATTGTAGCCTAGTGTGGCACCTGGGCAATGTTATAGATGTAATCTAACAGGGTGGTATTCATGTGACCGGCGGTCAGCAGACTGACGGTAACATGACCTCCCCCGAAATCCCGCCCCCTCGCTATCCCGACGGTCGGCATGCGGACCAACAGGGTCTATTTCCACTCGTGGGTGTCCACGACACACACAGAGTGGGAATAGAACCAGTGGCGCCCGCAGCGTGCCGGGATCCAGGCGTCGGTATGCTGACCATCGGTCAGCCATACCACACCCATCTAACATCATTGCAGTGAGGAACATAGAATAAAAAACAGGAAAAATGAAAATTGAGGTTATGTTGAATGAGACAGATTGATGGCTTAAATAACTATTTTACTCTATTTACGGTTAATTCAGAAGGGTCACCTACATTACACTAAAGGGGTATGGTGTTCATTACTGTACTGTAGATGTAGATACAGTTACTACAGAAGATATTATGCAAATCCTTTGATTAAAAGTAGATAAGTCAGTGGGTCGAAATTATATTTCTCTGACGTCCTAGTGGATGCTGGGAACTCCGTAAGGACCATGGGGAATAGCGGCTCCGCAGGAGACTGGGCACAACTAAAGAAAGCTTTAGGACTACCTGGTGTGCACTGGCTCCTCCCACTATGACCCTCCTCCAGACCTCAGTTAGAATCTTGTGCTCGGCTGAGCTGGATGCACACTAGGGGCTCTCCTGAGCTCCTAGAAAAGAAAGTATATTTTAGGTTTTTTATTTTCAGTGAGATCTTCTGGCAACAGACTCACTGCTACGAGGGACTAAGGGGAGAAGAAGCGAACCTACCTGACTGGAGATAGTTTGGGCTTCTTAGGCTACTAAACCCCATTAGCTCCAGAGGGATCGAACACAGGACCCGACCTCGATCGTTCGGTCCCGGAGCCGCGCCGCCGTCCCCCTTACAGAGCCAGAAGCATGAAGATGGTCCTGGAAATCGGCGGCAGAAGACTTCGGTCTTCAACAAGGTAGCGCACAGCACTGCAGCTGTTCGCCATTGCTCCTCATGCACACCTCACACTCCGGTCACTGATGGGTGCAGGGCGCTGGGGGGAGGCGCCCTGAGCAGCAATATGAATACCTTCGCTGGCAAAAAATCACAATATATAGTCCCAGAGGCTATATATGTGATAAATACCCCTGCCAGAATCCATAAAAAAAAGCGGGAGAAAAGTCCGCCGAAAAAGGGGCGGGGCTATCTCCCTCAGCACACTGGCGCCATTTTCTTCACAGTGAAGCTGGAAGACAGCTCCCCAGGCTCTCCTCTGTAGTTTTCAGGCTCAAAGGGTTAAAAAGAGAGGGGGGGCACTAAATTTAGGCGCAATATTGTGTATACAAGCAGCTATTGGGGGAAAAATCACTCAGTTATAGTGTTAATCCCTGCATTATATAGCGCTCTGGTGTGTGCTGGCATACTCTCTCTCTCTCTCTCTCTCTCTCTCTCTCTCTCTCTCTCTCTCTCTGTCTCCCCAAAGGACTTTGTGGGATCCTGTCCTCAGTCAGAGCATTCCCTGTGTGTGTGCGGTGTGTCGGTACGGCTGTGTCGACATGTTTGAGGAGGAAGGTTACGTGGAGGCGGAGCAGATGCCGATAAATGTGATGTCGCCCCCTGTGGGGCCGACACCAGAGTGGATGGATAAGTGGAAGGTATTTACCGACAGTGTAACAGCTATGGGACAGCCGGCTTCTCAGCCCACGCCTGCCCAGGCGTCTCAAAGGCCATCAGGGGCTCAAAAACGCCCGCTACCTCAGATGGCAGATACAGATGTCGACACGGAGTCTGACTCCAGTGTCGACGAGGTTGAGACATATACACAATCCACTAGGAACATCCGTTGCACTCGGCAATGAAAAATGTGTTACACATTTCTGACATTAACCCAAGTACCACAAAAAAAAAAAAGGGGGTTGTATGTTTGGGGAGAAAAAGCAGCCAGTGTTTTGTTCCCCCATCAGATGAGTGAATGAAGCGTGGGTTCCCCCGATAAGAAACTGGTAATTTCTAAAAAGTTACTGATGGCGTACCCTTTCCCGCCAGAGGATAGGTCACGTTGGGAGATATCCCCTAGGGTGGATAAGGCGCTCACACGTTTGTCAAAAAAGGTGGCACTGCCGTCTTAGGATACGGCCACTTTGAAGGAACCTGCTGATAAAAAGCAGGAGGCTATCCTGAAGTCTGTATATACACACTCAGGTACTATACTGAGACCTGCAATTGCCTCAGCATGGATAGTGCTGCTGCAGCGTGGTCTGATACCCTGTCAGATAATATTGATACCCTAGACAGGGATACTATTTTGCTAACTATAGAGCATATTAAAGACGTCGTCTTATATATGAGGGATGCACAGAGGGATATTTGGCGGCTGGCATTCAAAGTTAATGCAATGTCCATTCTGCCAGGAGGGTATTAGGGACCCGGCAGTGGACAGGTGATGCTGACTTTAAAAGGCACATGGAGATTCTGCCTTATGAGGGTGAGGAATTGTTTGGGGATGGTCTCTGGGACCTCGTATCCACCGCAACAGCTGGGAAGAAAATATTTTACCTCAGGTTCCTCACAGCCTAAGAAAGCACCGTATTATCAGGTACAGTCCTTTCGGCTTCAGAAAAGCGAGCGGGTCAAGGGCACTTCCTTTCTGCACAGAGACAAGGGAAGAGGGAAAAAGCTGCACCAGACAGCCAGTTCCCAGGATCAAAAATCTTCCCCCGCTTCCTCTGAGTCCACCGCATGACGCTGGGGCTTCACAGGTGGAGCCAGGTGCGGTGGGGGCGCGTCTCGGGAACTTCAGCGACCAGTGGGCTCGCTCACAGGTGGTTCCCTGGGTTCTGCAAGTAGTATCACAGGCATACAAGCTGGAGTTTCGGGGCGACTCCCCCTCGCCGTTACCTCAAATCAGTCTTAACTACTGCCCTCGAGGAGAGGTAGTACTGGCGGCAATTCACAAGCTGTACTTCCAGCAGGTGATCATCACGGTACCCCTCCTTCAACAAGGCCGGGGTTACTATTCCACAATGTTTGTGGTACCGAAACCAGACGGTTCGGTGAGACCCATTCTAAAATTGAGATCCTTGAACACTTATATACGAAGGTTCAAGTTCAAAATGGAATCGCTCAGGGCGGTTATTGCAAGCCTGGACAAAGGGGATTACATGGTATCACTGGACATCAAGGATGCTTACCTGCATGTCCCCATTTACCCTCCTCACCAGGAGTACCTCAAAATTGTTGTACAGGACTGTCATTACCAATTCCAGACGTTGCCGTTGGTCTGTCCCCGGCACCGAGGGTATTTACCAAGGTAATGGCCGAAATTATGATACTCCTTCGAAAAAAGGGAGTTATAATTATCCCGTACTTGGACGATCTCCTTATAAAGGCGAGGTCCAGGGAGCAGTTGTTCGTCGGAGTAGCACTATCTCGGGAAGTGCTACAACAGCACGGCTGGATTCTGAATAGTCCAAAGTCGCAGCTGGTTCCTACGACGCGTCTACTGTTCCTGGGTATGGTTCTGGACACAGAACAGGAAAAAGGGTTTCTCCCGGAGGAGAAGGCCAAGGAGTTGTCATCTCTAGTCAGAGACCTCCTAATACAAATACAGGGTCGGTGCATCAATGCACGCGAGTCCTCGGAAAGATGGTAGCTTCTTACGAAGAAATTCCATTCAGTAGGTTCCATGCAATGGGATCTGTTGGACAAGAGGTCCGGGTCGTATCTTCAGATGCATCGGCTGATAACCCTGTCTCCAAGGGCCAGGGTGTCGCTGTTGTGGTGGCTGCAGAGTGCTCATCTTCTAGAGGGCCGCAGATTCGGCATACAGGACTGGGTCCTGGTGACCACAGATGCCAGCCTTCGAGGCTGGGGGGCAGTCACACAGGGAAGAAACTTCCAAGGACTATGGTCAAGTCAGGAGACTTCCCTACACATAAATATTCTGGGACTAAGGGCCATTCAAAATGCCCTAAGTCAGGCTAGACCCCTGCTTCAACACCAGCCGGTGCTGATCCAGTCAGACAACATCACGGCGGTCGCCCATGTAAACCAGCAGGGCGGCACAAGAAGCAGGATGGTGATGGCAGAAGCCACAAGGATTTTCCGATGGGCGGAAAATCATGTGTTAGCACTGTCAGCAGTGTTCATTCCCGGAGTGGACAACTGGGAAGCAGACTTTCTCAGCAGCCTCGACCTCCACCCGGGAGAGTGGGGACTTCATCCAGAAGTCTTCAAAATGATTGTACAAAAGGCCACAGGTGACGTGATGGCGTCACGCCTCAACAAAAAGCTAAAAAGATATTGCGCCAGGTCAAGGGACCCTCAGGCGATAGCTGTGGACGCTCTGGTAACACCGTGGGTGTACCAGTCGGTGTATGTGTTCCTTCCTTTGCCTCTCATACCCAAGGTATTGAGAATACTAAGAAGGAGAGGAGTAAGAACTATACTCATTGTTCTGGATTGGCCAAGAAGAGTTTGGTACCCAGAACTTCAAGAAATGATCTCAGAGGACCCATGGCCTTTGCCGCTCAGACAGGACCTGCTGCAGCAGGGGCCCTGCCTGTTCCAAGACTTACCATGGCTGTGTTTGACGGCATGGCGGTTGAACACCGGATCCTAAAGGAAAAAGGCATTCCGGAGGAGGTCATTCCTACGCTGAAAAATTTAAGGCTAGGAAAGATGTGATCGCAAAAGATTATCACCGCATATGGCAAAAATATGTTGCTTGGTGTGAGGCCAGGAAGGCCCCAACGGAGGAATTTCAACTGGGTCGATTTCTGCACTTCCTACAGTCAGGAGTGACTACGGGCCTAAAATTGGGTTACGTTAAGGTCCAGATTTCGGCTCTGTACATTTTCTTCCAAAAAGAACTGGCTTCACTGCCTGAAGTTCAGACTTTTGTTAAGGGAGTGCTGCATATTCAGCCCCCGTTTGTGCCTCTAGTGGCACCGTGGGATCTCAACGTGATGTTGGATTTCCTGAAGTCGCATTGGGTTGAGCCACTTAAATCCGTAGAGCTAAAATACCTCACGTGGAAAGTGGTCATGCGATTGGCCTTGGCGTCGGCCAGGCGTGTATCAGAATTGGCGGTTTTGTCATGCAAAAGCCCTTATCTGATTTTCATATGGATAGGGCGGAATTGAGGACTCGTTCCCAATTCCTTCCTAAGGTGGTATCAGCTTTTCATGTGAACCAACCTATTGTGGTGCCTGCGGCTACGTGGGACTTGGAGGACTCCAAGTTACTGGACGTAGTCAGGGCCCTGAAAATAGATGTTTCTAGGACGGCTGGAGTCAGGAAAACTGACTCGCTATTTATCCTGTATGCACCCAACAAGCTGGGTGCTCCTGCTTCTAAGCAGACTATTGCTCGCTGGATCTGTAGCACGATTCAACTTGCACATTCTGCGGCTGGACTGCCGCACCCTAAATCTGTAAAAGCCCATTCCACGAGGAAAGTGGGCTCTTCTTGGGCAGCTGCCCGAGGGGTCTCGGCTTTACAACTTTGCCGAGCTGTTACTTGGTCAGGTTCAAACAATTTTGAAAAAGTCTGCAAGTTTGATACCCTGGCTGAGGAGGACCTTGAGTTTGCTCATTCGATGCTGCAGAGTCATCCGCACTCTCCCGCCCGTTTGGGAGCTTTGGTATAATCCCCATGGTCCTTACGGAGTTCCCAGCATCCACTAGGACGTCAGAGAAAATAAGATTTTACTCACCGGTAAATCTATTTCTCGTAGTCCGTAGTGGATGCTGGGCGCCCATCCCAAGTGCGGATTGTCTGCAATACTTGTATATAGTTATTGCCTAACTAAAGGGTTATTGTTAAGAGCCATCTGTTAGTGAGGCTCAGTTATATTTCATACTGTTAACTGGGTTTAATATCACGAGTTATACGGTGTGATTGGTGTGGCTGGTATGAGTCTTATCCGGGATTCAAAATCCTTCCTTATTGTGTCAGCTCTTCCGGGCACAGTATCCTAACTGAGGTCTGGAGGAGGGTCATAGTCGGTGGAGCCAGTGCACACCAGGTAGTCCTAAAGCTTTCTTTAGTTGTGCCCAGTCTCCTGCGGAGCCGCTATTCCCCATGGTCCTTACGGAGTTCCCAGCATCCACAACGGACTACGAGAAATAGATTTACCGGTGAGTAAAATCTTTTTATATCCATCCCAATTGTAAAATGCAACGGAATATGCTTGTGCTATATAAGTAAATGTTGGCAATAATAAGTATTATAGATGTGTAGAGCTTGCAGAGCTATTAAATAAATGTAATAACGGGATGCGTTTAATTTGCCAGCTGTCGGGATCCCGTCGCCGGAATTCCATCAGCCGACAATGCCGCCAGCTGGAATCTCTGTGCAACAGGGCTATTCCTACTCGTGGGTGTCAACAACACCCATAGAGTAGGAACAGATCCTGTGGTGAGCCACTGAGCCTGCACCGTGGCGAGCCCGCAAGGAGACTCTTTGCGCTCGCCATTCTGTCGGGATATAGACAGCAGGCATCCCGTCCGCCGGTAAATCAAACTGAATCCGTTGTAACCAAATATTACTTACCGGTATAATTCCACAATGCTGGTGAGCGGCATATGTACGAGCCGCAAACAAAAGACGGCATAGGCGGTAGAGCTGTGAATTTAACAGCAATAATAGATTAAAGAATAGAATAACTTTGTTTCTTTTTGTTGTAACAGAGAAAATCATATGATAAAGCACTATTAAACACATTTTAAAAAAATCTCAGCATCTGGCATGTGAATGTGTTTTCCAGTAATTTAGGGATGCTGAATTCTGTGGAAAAATCTGATTTTCTCTATCACGCTACATTTATTAGATACAAATAACAGAAGTGGTAATAGCTATCTCTGGAAAATAAAGATAAGTGACAATTTCAATTAGTCTCTATAGAATTGAAATATTCTCATTGTACTAAATTATAAAATACTAACAAAACTGCAGAAACACTTGAAAACTGCAGAAACTAAATTTAAGAAACTTAATCCAAATTAGTCGCAATGTAATTGTTAATCTATATATATAATAATGGACGTATGTATGTGTGTATGTATGTTCCAGCATAACTCTGGAATGCCTGGAGCAATTTACACCAAACTTGGTACACATATGACTTCCAATCAGGAAAAAAAAATACTGCGGGGTAAGACATACCTAGCACCACTAGGGGTGGGGGTGGGAAAGGAGTGACATGTAAAAATCCATAGTTTTCAGGGTCGCAGAGATGAATAGTGACACTCCCAAAGCTGGTTCAATCCAAGTTCAGCCC